>NC_133666.1:253220871-253310990 GCF_037893015.1 Macrotis lagotis
GAGGAGGAAAAAAAGCTCTCTAAGCTTGATTTGTGTGTGTGTGTGTGTAAGTGAACATTCTATTTATTAAATGAATAAATAATTCATTTTGACTATTATAAATATCCAAATTAGCTACAAAGGTCATATGAAGAAAGCAGCAATCTGCATCCAGAGAAAGAACTGATAAATAGAACTATGCATAGAATAATTATACATCTGCATGTGTGTCTACTGGCAGCCAACTCTAGGTGGAAGGGAGGGAAGAAAAGAAAGGGGGAAAAATGGGAAAAAGAAATTTATTTTATATAAATTTATTATATATGTACATGGAATAGCAAGTTGTTCATAATAGATTTTCAGTTTCACGTGTCATATTTTTAAAAAGTTACTATATCATAAAATTCTTGTTTTGTTCCATAAATTAAAAATAAAATAAAAATAGATTTCAGTAACTCTTATTGTCTATCAAATCAAAGTTAAATCCATTTAACCTTAAACCCTTCACAACCTGGACTCACTCTACCTTTCCAATTTTGTTTAATGATATTTCCCTATACACAACCCATCTCCCTTACCTCTGACTTATCAATGACCATCTCCCACATGTGGAATGCACCCCCTCTTGGATTCCCTAGTGTCCTTCAAGATTTATCTCAAGTGCCTCCTTCTACACAATCTATATGAATCCTTCATTGATCTACCCCCCAGCAATTACTAGTTCCCTTTTTTATATTGTTCAGCATCTCTTTTGTTTCATATATGTGTATGTGTACTTATATATGAACATGTTGATATACATATTAATTCCATTTATATATATTGATATACAAATATATTTACACACACACACACACACACACACACACACACACACATATGGTCCATCCTGACACAAATTAAGTTCCTTTTGTATCTATTTCTTCAGTACCTAGCAGAGTAACTGCTAGTAGGCACACAGGTACCTGCCATTGCCAAGAAGTGCTGGAGATGGGAATAGATAACACATGGCCTATAATTTCATCAGTGTATGAACAACTTGGTGAGGCATTTCTTCCAGGAATTCAATATACATTCTATTCAACATCCAATCATAGTATTATATGGAACTTCCAGTGAGA
Organism: Macrotis lagotis; assembly: GCF_037893015.1. NCBI lineage: Eukaryota > Metazoa > Chordata > Mammalia > Peramelemorphia > Peramelidae > Macrotis > Macrotis lagotis. The sequence goes on from NC_133666.1 coordinate 253,221,972, forward strand.
GGCTATGGAATTTTCCCAAAAGCACATAACCAGTATATCAGAAGAATCTTGAACCCAGGGTTTTCCTGATTTGGAAGGTGGCTTTCTTTGAACTGTAGCTCACACTCTCGCAGGTTCTTGGATTATAAATAAAAAAGTTAACATTGTTCCTGCTCTTAGGGAACAATGCACTTTTGGATACTCCCTCAAGTCCCATCTAAACCCAGCTTTTTGTTTTGTTGTTGTCCTTCATTCTAGAAGACCTTGACATCAGGGAAATGATTCCATGACATGCAAGTGAATTGGATTTAATTGAAGAAGTGTTTTGTAAAGTCATCTCTAGAGCCTTCTGGGTCCAGGGACCAGACATGGACCAGAACTACTGCAGATAACCCTGGATGCAGTGAGAGACCTTGGCTTTTTAATGTTAGGTCTTTCCAAGGTCACAGTTTGACTGAGGCAATGTCCATTCACTCCTTAAGGTTAGGTAAGAGAGATGAGGAAAAGGCCAAGAATGACCACTCCTTGGAATATCAATAGTGCAACCTCAGAAGTTGCCCCAAAGAAAGTACAGATGATATCCTGTCTGGGCCCCCCTCAATTTCCCAGACCTCGATTGAGGCAATGGCTATTTATTTAAACCAATCTGCCCTGGGTTAGTCTCAAATAGCCAAATGAAGCAAAGGGGAAACAGAGAGTAGGGACATTTTTCCAGTGAATTCAGGGGGAAAAACTTTTGCTTGGCCAACAAAGACCTGAGAAAAGCACTTTGGTTGCCTGGATAGCCTGGATAATTGCCTGGGTTGCCTGGAATCTTTGCCAGTGGAAACCTGTCCCAGGAGCTCCTAGGCTAGAAAAGGAGTGATTGAAGCTGATTCCAGAGCCAGGGGAGTAAGGCAATTAAGCAGAGGAAACAACTGAAGCTTCTGCCTGGAGCCACTTCTGCTCCATCAATTGAGGGAATTTACTTGCCCTCAAAGGAAGGTTATTTCAGCACCTGGCACTGAAGGTCTCAATATATGAAGTCTGCAACAGCCTTTGATTCCCTCTTACTGCCTGGTAATCCAAGAACAAGTAACTAAGGGAAGAAAGAGCATGTTCCATGCTTGCATTTTGCCTGTAGGCTATGAAGCTTTCTGCCTTATACAGACTCCACACTGATGGTTATCCACTGAGATTTGATAACTGGGGGCTACCTTCCAAAATTGTCTGGAAACTTTTTCTCAGAACAGAAAGCAGCAGTTAAGGTGATAGCATTATTTTCCCTCTTTGCTCTGGATTTTAATTGTCCTCCAGCCTCATCACCCAAGGGATAACCAGAAACAACTTCTAACATGATCTCTGAGATTGACTAGGGAATGGACTATACCCTTACATGTAGGTATGGGATAAATTAGACTTTTAGAGACAATTCTATCCCAAGTCACAATCTAAGGACAACTTCAGGAGATTCCAGGATATCCCAAACCTCCATTGGAGCAAGCTAAAGACATCAATTATAGGACCTAGACATAGCCTTTAGTCTTTTAATCATCTCCTATATAGATGGTCCATTGAGATCATCCATTGTCATTCTTATTGTTACCCATGAAGCAATCATTTTCTTCAATCTCTCCCTTTATGGTTTGAAAAGAGTTGTGCAATTTACAAATTGTCTTCTCATTCTTTATTTCATATGACCTTTACAACATTGGGGAATAGAGGGAAAGTGATCATTACCCCCATTTTATAGAAAAGGAAACTATAAGCCAGAGAAGCTAATCTGTAGTTGGTGTGATTAGATCTTATTATTATCCTTCACTTGTTTCCAAAAACTCTCTGTTTGTGACTCTATGTCTCTGTCTTTGTTCCTGTCACTATCCCTGTCTCTGTTTATCTTTGACTCTTTATTCTGCTTATATTTTTAGGAAACTGAATACCACCTCAATTTTCTAATTGTTGATACAGGGCTCTAGAATGTCTCCTCTTGATTCAACTAAGTTTGGGCCTGTATGCCTCCTGGGTCTATTGAAAGACACTGATTTGATTAGCCTAATTTCCAGAAAAAAAGGTAATTTCCAAATAAAATAGAAAAAGGTATTTCCAAAGGCAGTCATTTTTTAAAAAGTTTCATTCAGCTTCTATGCCTGGAACTTGGGGGGACCCATTCTATTTCAAGTGAGAATAATGATAACTAAATATTTAGACAAAATTCTAACAATTCTAACAACCCTTAAGTAGGAGCAGGGGAAAAGACTGGGTTGCCAAGCCTTTCTTTCTTTGTCCTTTTTCTTGGACCTCTTCTTTTTCCACAGAAGGAATTTCATGTATTTCATTCTCTATGGGGTTCTTTGCCTCTGTGACTTGGTTGTTCTCTGAAATCACAGCACAGCTGCAATTCAGCCCGGTTCCCATGAAAATCAGGGTTTTTCTTTTGACTCATGAGCAGTGTTTTGCCAATATTACTGTCACAGCTGCACCTGCTTCTAGGCCTGCTCCCTTTTCTCTGCCCCCCCCCCCAGTCACAAGAGCTATCAAATTATCCTATGGTTCTATGGACTCACCAAGAAGCAGGTCTCTGCTTTCACTCAAATCCATCCCCCTCCCCTCCACTCTCCTAGCACCTGCTCCTACCTCTCCTTGGCCACTCTAACCCAGGTCACAGACAGGTGGAGCAGACTTCCAGCTGCAAGTGATAATGGGACATCAGCATTGGAGCAACTGGGAAATTTCCTAGAGATAGTCCAAACAAGATTGCTATATTTCAGTTCATTTAGACAGAGGTGCTGCTATATAACAAACACTTCTTTAGTGAGCACACTAAGACTGGCTAGGAATCAAAAACAACACTAGTCCATGACCAGAATACTGGTTAGAGGCCTTTTATACCTCACTGCTCATCTGGCTAAATTAGCATTGGGAATCACAGTTCTTACTGACTGAATTTTATCCATCTCTTATCTCTCTCAGTCTCTAGTCCAGGCCACTACATTTTGCTTTTACGATGGACCAGCTATTTCTTTTATGTATCACTTTCCTGTCAAAGAAATTCTGGTGACCCTAATAGGGAGGGATTGATTTTGCAACTTAAAAGAGTTAGAAAATTGTGTGGGCAACTGAGATGTTAAGTGATGTTAAGTGGCATTAAAGGATAGATTTGAACCCAGGGTTTCCTCTCTTGGCCACTAGACCATGCTTATTTAGTAACCAGCTAGAGGCAGTTAAGTGGCACAGTGGATAGAGTGCCAGACCTAGATTTAGAAAGATTCGTCTCCCCAGTTTCAAATCTGGCTTCAGATACTTTCTATCTGTGTGACCTTGGACAAATCACTTAACCCGGTTTGCCTCAGTTTTCTCATCTGCCAAAGGAGCTAGAGAAGGAAATGACAAATATATCCAGTATTTTTTCAAGTAAATTAAAAATGTGGTTACAAAAATATCAGACATGAATGAAAATGGCTGCAAGTAAAATAAACATTTTCTATATGCTGAATGAAAAAAATCAATGAATATTAAAGTCTTTTTTTTTGTTTGGCAAATAATTTTAACAGATAGTTGTAATCCAGAGTGACAATTAAGTACTCTTAGAGGCAGTGCCCCCAGTAGTGTAAGGCATAGATCAACAGTACTTATGCTGGAGTCTGTGACTTTAGGTTTTTTTTTTTATTTTAGTGGATTTTTGTTTGTTTGCTTGTTTTTAGTTTTTGCAAGGCAACAGGGTTAAGTGGCTTGCCCAAGGCCACACAGCTAGGTAATTATTAGGTGTCTGAGGCCGGATTTGAACTCAGGTACTCCTGACTCCAGGGCTGGTGCTCTATCCACTGTGCTACCTAGCCACCCCTATTTTAATGCTTTAATAACTGTATTTCAATATAATTGATTTCCTCAGGAATTCAATACATTCAATTTTATACATTTAAAAACATTATTCTGAAAAGAAGTCCATAGGCTACCCCAAGGGTCTAGTATATAAAAATTGTTCATAACCACTGCCCTGGAGATAAGGCTGGATTTGTCCAGTTAGTTATTTCAAGTACCTTCTCTTTATAGTATAGAAACTGGAACAGAGTTCTTCTTGGGATCTCACTGTGACTCAATTCAATTAAATTCAATAAGCATTTCTTAAGAGGCTACTCTCTGCCAGATACTGTCCTGGTTACTAGGATATAGAAAGGGTAAAACCACACAAATATTCCCTACTTTAAAGAAGTTTATGAAAACACTATGGGTCCAGATAAATAAATAAAAAATATATGTGAAGTAATTTCAGAGAAATATATTGCTAATAAAGGAGAGGAAGGGAAGTAAGCAGGAAGAAAGTTCCTGTGTAGGAGTTGACCAGTGTTTTAGAGATTCCCTCTGCCCATAATTCTGCCATAGTCTTTTTAATGAAAATAGAATCTCTCTTCTATCTGCATGATATATTATAAACACTCACTATCCTTTTCCCTCTTGTTAATATTTACATTCCTGAAAGATTTCCTTGGACTACCTCCAGGAATCCCATCCAGATAAAGATCTATAGTCTGTTCTATTCATGGAGGGTATATGCTGAAATGAAAACTGATTCATAGCTCCAATCAGTTAATTAACAGGTATTTATTAATCATCTATTAAGTACCAGGGACTATACTAGTGCTCTGGTAAGGATAGAAAGTAGACTTGTGATTTAATTAGCAGAGAGAAGAATGGTCAGAAAGTTCTGTCTCCAATATTGCACAATAATCAACCATGAATAACTTAGCTATTCTCTTCAATACAGTGATCCAAGACAGTTCTGAAGGGCTTATGATAAAATATGCTATCCACTTCAGAAAACAAAACAACTGATATAGTCTGAGGATATATCAATATGTACAATTTTTTTTCTTGCTTTCTATTGCAGCAAGACTAATAGAAAAATGCTTTGCATGATTTCACATGTGTAATTGATAATGCATTTCTTGCCTTTTCAGTGGATGGGGTAGAGGGAGGTAGGAAGGAAACACAAACATTTTAAAGGAAAGTTTAAAATATTTCAATAATATATATTTTTTTAAATTCTGTATTTTCAGAGTATATTGACTCTGTGTGTGAAACTTAAAGCTTTATAGAGTTGCTTAAAGTTGGGAGGTTGGTCTGACTTGTCTAGGTTCACAAGACAAGTTTATGTCAGAGTTAGAAGTTGAACTCATATCTCCATGGTTTTAAAGGAAGATCTCTATCTATTAAGGCATTCTCTCTCTCTCTCTCTCTCTCTCTCTCTCTCTCTCTCTCTCTCTCTCTCTCTCTCTCAAGTTCTATGGGTTCAAAACCAAAAAAAAGAGCAATCCCTGATTTCAAGGAGCTTGCATTCTACCTTCCAGAAAGTAAGTTACTTTGAAACTTGGTAGGAGGTTGAAGGAGGGGAGATGAAATGTGCTCCCTGCAGCATACTAAACACTGCAAATATCCAGAGGCAAAGGTACCTCCCAGACTGAAGAACAAAAGCCAGGTGCGTGGTCACATATGATGGTGTTTCCTTGATGTCTTATTACATCAAAAATAAGATGTAGGGATGAGATAGATCTTAGATACCCCTTCATTTTAAAATATGAGGAATATGAGAATCAGAGAGTTTATTCAAAGTCCTACTCATTGCTGTGATGTGTAATGTGGGCATGAGTGTTACTCATAATATGTTGTAATAATATAATGATATGAAAATAGTATTCCAATAATATAATAATAAAGAGCTCCAGAGACACTCAGACATAATTAATGGTGTTTGTAAAGCTTCCATTAAAATTATGATCTGAACCTGGTATGTTCTAGTAATTTTCAAGCCCAGGAGGTATTTATATTGCCCCTATAGCCAAAGAAGATCTTCTAGGGTCTAACTCTGAAGTCTGAACAAGTTCGTATATGAATGTTATTGAGTATTATTGTTCTGTAAGAAATCATGAGAGGTCAGACTTTAGAGAAGCATGGAAAGACTTGCCTATACTAATGCTAAGTGGAGTAAGCAGAACCAAGAAAACTTTGTACATATTAACTACAACATTATGAGATGATCAGTATGATGGATGCAGTTCCTCTCTGCTGTTCCTGAGAGATCTGTTAAGGAAAATTCCATCCCCATCCAGTGGAAAAAGCTATTGATTCTGAATGCAGAGTAAAATATACTATGTTCACTTTTTAAAACTTCTTTTATCTTTTTCTTTTCTTTCTCATGGACTTCCCCCCCTCCTTAGTTCTAATTCCTCTTTCACAACATGACTAATACAGAAATATATTAAACAGGATTTTACATGTACAACTTTTACTAGATTCTTTGCTGCCATGGGGAGAGGGGAGGGAAGGGAGGTGATAGAAAAATGTGAAAGTCATAAACTTGAAAATCGATGAATGTTGAAAACTACCTTTGCATATAATTGGAAAAATTAAATAACATTTCAGTTAAAAAAATAAGCTAGAACAGTTAAATCTCCTTAAGGCAGGACATATTTTTACCAGGACAGTTTATTCCATTAATTTTTTTAAGCTTTTGAAAGTCATTGAGTCATTTGAGAAAATGGGGAAAATAAAACACATCAGAGGTGTTTGCATGGAAAATACTGTGTGGTTGCTGTTGAAAAAAGTACAGGCTTCAATATACTTATCCCAGGTTCCAGCATCACTTAAATATTAAAGCTTCATCTGTTTTTCTTAGGGAGCTTTATTGTGTTATATATTTGATGGATCAGGCTGACTCTCCAACTCTCACATTCCCCATCAGTATTTATTCTTGTTCCCATAAATACAATCTCCCAAAAATAATGATTTTTTTTTGGGGTGGAGGAGTCTAAACCTAAAATTTCAAGACATAGGAAGTTTCAGTGAGAAAATTCTCTATTAATTTAGATCTTCAACTGTCCTTTGATTTCCCATCTTACAGAACCTCCTGGGGAACCTAAATGAATCTCTAGCAACCCCCTGACATGGTCTAGGTAAAGGCCATTCATTTATCAATTCTTTATCTCACAACAAATTTATTAAGCATATGCATTACTTTCAAATACGTTTTGTGAGTGATAAAAACATAAAGAGGAAGCACTCCCTTCCTTTGAGGAGTTGCCAATTCACTAGAGGAGATGAAAGGTCACTATAATGAATATAACATGAATGGGATAAACTATAAATTGAAATGTAAGTGCTTAATAGTCTAAAGTGCTACAAGGTTAGATGAGGAAGAAAATCCCTCTGGTTAGGAGAACTGCCTTCCTCAAGAGGAAATGAGTTTACTTTTGCGGGAAGCATTTAAGCAGAGGCTAGATCACTACTTCTCAGGGGGAATGATTGCTGACTTGTGAGTTGTTTTGGGATTCTTTGATTTTGTGAATCAAGGATGACTATTCAGGGGAAAGTGGAATTTGAGTTTTGTGCTAACCCCTGGGGAAAAAGCAAAACAATAAAACAAAGAAAGGTGAAGAAAATCACTTTCTGTAAGTAAGACAATTAAGGAATAGAAAATATCCAGAACAAAGTCAGAAATGAGATAATATGCTCAGGAAAAGGAGTGTTATCCTTACAGCACATGCATCAGTCCTTCTTTTACCCTGACCTTCAGTGATTGCTGACTGGCCTGTCTCATAGATGCAAAGGTACTCTGATAATTGAAATATTGAAAAGGAGGACTTGAATGAATCTTTACTTAATTATTCAAAGAGCATGATTTAAAAACCAGGGAATTTCATTCAGGAATGTCAAATAAGAAAGTGAGACTGTGAACACCTTTGGCTACTTTGTTCGCTGTATGAGCTCATGACCACAAGATCAGGGGCAAGTTCTTCAGAGATTAGTCAAGGTCATGAGAACCATGGTCCCTATCTCTACAAGAACAGACCTTAAAGTCACACTTTTGGTGTGGTGGATGAGTCACACTTTTCTTCTGTGTTCTTGTTTTTCCCTTCTCCGCTCTCTCAACCAATTGCAATTCTCAAAGATTCTATAGCATGGAACCAGTAATGAAGATGACAAGCAACATCTTGGCTTCCCTTACCAAACACAGCATCCTAGATCCTTGGGAGGTAACAAAGACTGACCAACAAACAGCAGTCATGAATCCTTTCCCCTGTGAAAAAGGGGGGAAATGGGGGAATCATCTTTGAAACAGCTAACTAGAAGTTTCCTAGCTAAGAACTTGAAACTATTGACTCTCTCCCTCTTCCTACCAGTCTTGCTAGGGGTTTAGTTGATTTTAAAGAATATCTCCCAACAAATCTATTAATAATTGAGCTCTCACTTTTCTCTCTCTCTCTCTCTAACATGAACCCTGATTTATCAGACAATCACTCTTTTTTTTAGTTTTTTTTTTTGCAAGGCAAATGGGGTTAACTAACTTGCCCAAGGCCACATGGCTAGGTAATTATTAAGTGTCTGAGGTTAGATTTGAACTCAGGTACTCCTGACTCCAGGACTGGTGCTCTATCCACTGTGCCACCTAGCCGCCAAGACAATCACTCTTAAGGAGATGTATTTTACATCACAAATAGGAATCAAAATGAGTAAGAGACTCCAATCAATTTCTTTCATTTTAAGGGGGGGAAAAGTTCTATCAATCTCCAGAAACAGTCAAAATGTTGCCAGGAGTGGATCTAATTCAACATGATATGAAATAGTGTCAGGTAAAACAGAAAAGGTGGCTTGTAACCAACTTGGGAAAGGGAAAGAGAGCACTTTATATACATACACACACACACACACACACACACACACACACACACACACACTCACATATTTCTCTTTTTGATTCTTACAAAACCCTGAGAAGTAGGTGATATTATTATGCCTATTTTTGTATTAGAAGAAACTGATGCAGACAGTGGTTAAGTGACTTTCCCAGGGTCACACAGCTAGCATCAGGTGTCTGAGGCTAGATTTGAACTCCCCTTTTGACTCCAAGGTTCACTGCACCATCTAACTGCCCCCTTTATAGGATAGAGAACATGGAAATATTGAAGGTTTGGAAGAAATGTAATGATGTGGTAATAATGACTGCTATTCATAACATTAATTTTTATTTATATTGCCATTTAAGTTTTACAAAACATTTTCTTCATGATAACCTTGAATAGCTCAAGTATGATTAGAATGACCAGACAAGCTGAAAACAGAGAAAGAAGAGTCAGGGAGAGAGGATACCCATAAATAGATAACTATAACAATCCAGACATGAGATAAAGAGAACCTGAACTAGGGTAGTGTCAATGGGAACAGCAAAGAGGGTATGAATTTCCAGGGATATCATCAAGAAAGATAAGAAATAGCAGCGAAGAAATGTACGATTAGAAGAAACTAAAGGTTAGTCTTATAGATAGAGCAAGGACAGTTACCTTGAACTCATTAATTTTGGAAAGTCTAGAGCAGTAGTTCCCTTGTAGTTTTATGAACCTTCAAGAAGTTTGAGACAATGATCCAAGGGTTTCACACTAAAATTATTCAATGTTGTATTAAGCAGTGGATAATTGCAAACAATTGTGAACAATACTTTAAACTAGGGGTTCATAATTTCATATTTTTGTTTGTTGAAAGGGTTCAAGAACCAAAAAATAATGGGAATCACTGGGCTATTGGAAGACTTTCAGTCTGTTAGTTAAATCTCTGAAGAATTAATGAGAAGATATAAACAAGAGTGGCACAAAATGATAAATCATGGATCGTATGTAACCATATTGTAGGAAAGAATATGTACCTACATTAATTGAAAACTAAGAAAGTACTCTCTTTTTGAGGAATGGCTATACAAATTATGGCATAAGAACATAATGGAATGTATTGTACATAAGAAATAATGAAACGGGGGTGGGGTGGTGGTAGACCCAAGATGGCCTAGAGAAGGCCTTTAAATAATGATTATATCCAAATTCTAAATGGCAGGACCCACAGAAAGACTGAGTGAAACAATTTTCCAGCTCAAGACAACTCAGAAGATCTGTGGGAAAGGTCTATTACACTGGGTTGGAAAGGGCTGCAACACAGCTTGGGTTGTGCCATAACAAAAGCCCACAGACTGCCTGGGTTTCTGGGGTCACCTGGATCTGAGCCAGGGGGTGGTTTCCAGATCTCTCAGCCCAGGGATTGCCAAGGAAAACTTGGAAGGTCAGTAGGAAAACTCTGCTGCACCAGACTGAGTGCAGAACCCAGTCTAGTATGGCCTTGGTGCAGTCACTTGGTAGGGGGTCACCTGGCACTCCCTGGAAGCTGCTTCCAGAGTGCTCAGTCCAAGGATGGTAAGGGAGTCTCTCTATCTCTGAGGCAGGCAGGACTCTGTTGCTTTGCTCATACTCAGATCCCAGTCTCAGAAAGGGAAATTTTACTGCCATAGTGGAGCAGAGACCCTCCTCAAAGTTCTGGGGCAGAGGGTAGTGCTTGTGGTCATTTAAAGATTAGAGCACAGGTCAGGAGAACAATCAGAACATCTCATAAGACCTTGAAGGAATCGAGGTCACTGAAAACAACTGCAAAAATTCTCAAAAACTTGGGACAATGCATCCTCCACACTGAAAGCAGAGCCCCACTTTAACAGAGTTAAAATCAAGCTGGGGAAATGAGAAAAAAAGAAAAAAAAATTTGCCCAGAGAATCATTTTGCTCCCATGGAGGATCAAAATACACCCTCAGAACACAACAAAGTCAAAGTTTCTACATCCAAAGCCTCCATGAAAAATATGAATTGGTCTCAGGCTATGGAAGAGCTAAAAATATTTTGAAAATCAAGTAAGGGAAATAGGAGAGAAATTGGGAAGAGAAATGAGAATGATATGGGAAAATCATGAAACCAGGGACAGCATCTTGGTGAAGGAGATACAAAAAAACTAAAGAAAATAACAGCTTAAAAACCAATTTTAGTCAAATGGAAAAGGAAAAAGCAGTTTAAAAAGCCAATGAGGAGAAGAAAGCCTTAAAAAGCAGAATTGGTCAGATGGAAAAGGAGATACAAAAGCTCTCTGAAGAAAAAAATTACTTCAAATGTAGACTGCAGCTAAGGGAAGCTAATGACTTTGTGAGAAATCAAGAAACAATACAACAAAACCAAAAGAAAAAAAACTAAAAGAAAAAGTGAAATATCTCATTGGAAAAACAACTGACCCGGAAAAATATCCAGGAGAGATAATTTTAAAATTATTTAGCCATCTGAAAGTCATGACTAGAAAAAAGAGCCTAGACTTAATTTTTCAAGAAATTCTCCAGGAAAATTGCTCTGATATCCTAGAAGCAGAGGGTGATATAGAAATTGAGAGAATCCATTGATCTACTGAATGAGATCCCCAAAGAAAAACTCTTAGGAATTTTATAGCCAAATTCCAGAAATCCCAATCAAGGAGGAAATATTACAAACAGCCAGAAAGAAACAATTCAAATATCAGGAAGCTATAGTCAGAATTACATAGGATATAGCAACTTCTACATTAAGGGTTCATAGGCATAGAATATGATATTCTAGAAGGCAAAAGAGCTTGAATTTCTACTGAGAATCAGCTACCCAGCAAAATTAAACATCCTATTTTAGAAAAAAAGATGGATATTCAATGAAATAGGGGAGTTTCAAACTTTCCTATTGAACTATCAGAGCTGAACATAAAGTTTGATCTTCAAATATGCAGCTCAGGTAAAGCATAGAGAAGATAGGCAGGAAGAGAAAATTATGAGAGATGAGAGATTTAATGATGTTGAACTGCATGTATTCATGGGAAGATGATACCAATAACTCATGAACTTTCTCAATTATTAGGGCAGTTAAAAGGAACATATATAGACAAGGTACTGAAAGGAGCTGAATATGAAGGTATAATATGTTATAAAGATGGAGTCAATGAGCAAGAAAGCAATGTACTGGGAGAAAGGGAAAGGAAAGATAGAATGGGATGTTTTTTCACATAAAAAGGAAAGAAAAAGCTTTTGCAATGGAGTGGAAGAGGTGGAAGGTGAGGTGGAAGGTTAGGCGGAATGAATGAGCCTTCACTCTCATCAGAAGTGACTTAGAGAGGAAATAAGATATACACTCAGTTGGGTATAGAAATCTACCTACCCTAGAGGAAAACAGAAGAGAAAGGGGTTGAGAGAGGGGAAAGGTGTGTAAATGATAGAAGAGAGATCAAGGGAGAGGGTAGTCAGATATAACACATTTTTGAGGAGGTACAGGGTGAAAGGAGAGAAAGAATAGAATAAATGGGAGAGGGGAGGAACAGGATGGAGGGAAATACAGCTAGCAATCACAACTGTGTGGAAAAAAATATTGAAGCAATTTCTTTGATGGACTTATGATAACGAATGCTGTCCATCCCCAAAACAGAACTGATGGTATCTGAATACAGACTGAAACACACTTTTTTTCTCTCTCACTTTATTTTTCTTGTAGTTTCTCTTTCTTTGGTGGGGAGGGGGAAGAATTATGTTTACTTTTACAAAAGACTATTGTAGTAATATGAAAAAAGAAATAATGAAATGAGTGTTTTCAGGGAAAAATGGGAAGACCTTTATGAACTTATGCAAAGAAAAGTGAGCACAACTAGTAGAGCAATCTATACAATGATAACAGGATGACTTTAGAATGCTGATCAATGCAAGGACAAACTGCAAACCTCAAAGAATAAAAGCAAAACATGACACCTCCCAAAAGAGAGGTGATCAACTTAAAATATAGAAAGAGACATACATTTTCTGACTCAGTTATTATGTTAATTTGTTTTACCAAGCTATATGAATAGAGTGTAAGAGGGTTGCTTTTTTAGTTCATGATTGTTTTGTTTTTAATTTGATTAGTAGGGGAGAATAATGAAAGACAGACTGATTTTTAAAATACTTATTCCTTGAAAAATAAAATCAATCAAGTGCTACTAAGGAAAAAACTAAAAATATTTTAATATGAGAAAATGTAAAGGAGAGAGAAGAATTCAAGATGACTTCAAGTTTATAAATATTGATGTCTGGAGGAATGGTAATATCACTGGCAGAGCTTTAAAGTCAAAAAGAGGAACAGTACTTAGGGTGTGGTAGGTGGGAAATGGTGAATTCATTTTTAGAAAAATAGAGCTTCTAACAACATATCCTCCAGGCAACTCAGTGGAGCAATGGATAAAGAGCCAGGCCTGGATAACTGTATGACACTAGCTGTGTGACCCTGAGGAAGTTATTTAACCCTGTTTGCCTCACTTTACTTATTTATCAAAAGAGCTGAAGAATAAAATGATAATTGACTCCAATGTCTTTGCCAAGAAAACTCCAAATGGAATTGCAGAGAGTAGAATATGACTGAAACAATAACAACACATCTCTTCCAAGGGAGTTCTTGTGCAATTAAGTTTTTAACTTAAGTGTAGAAATTTGCATTTATATTTAATCAATGTAGGTTTAATTCAAATTTTGACCCTAGCTGTTCTACATTCTGTCTTAAATAAATTGTATTAAATCTTTCTGTTTCTGTTATTGCAATCTACAAATATGATGAATCTGACATCTTAATCCTTCATTCAAACCATGAAGAAAACATTGAAGAGAACAAATTCAAAGATCTATCACTTAAGACTTCACTAGAGACCTCCCTCTAGGTTAACTCTGCTTCATTAGTTGCTACATTTTAAGGCTAATCATTCAACTTATTCTGAATCCAATTAACTGTTCTATTGTCCAGGCCAGATTTTTTTCATCTTGTCAACAAGGATATCATGAGACTTTGTAAATGGCTCACTAAAATCCAGACATATGTGTGCAGAATCTGCAGCAACTCCTCACAATTTAGACTCTAAAGAGATGAAATTAGGTTAAGCTGATAAAACTTTTGAAAAAAATTTACTAATGTCTTTTTTTGTATCATAGTCATTTCCACATACACTATCTCCAACAATACCAAGCCTCCAATAAGGCTTCCCTTCTAAAAAAGGAAAAACAGGCAAAACTAACCAAAGCAGCAAACACATCTGGCATATCTGTAGCTAGGCTTCAAGTTCCCTTGCTTTCCAAGGAAAGGGAAAAGTTCATTTATCTTTTCTCTAAGACCAAGATTAGTCTTTCTAATTTCACAGTTTATAGCTTCATTTTAGTGTTCTTTTCACTTACATTAGTATATTGTCATTGTGTATATTGTTCTCCTGGTTCTATTTACTTCATTCTGAAAAATATTAAGCACATCTGTTATAGTCCATAATATAATATAGAAATTAATTCAGGGAGTACAAGCAAAAGATATGATTCTAAATGGAAAATAAATAATAATATGCTTACTAATGAGTAGGTCAAAGAATAAATTATGGAAATAATTAGCAACTATGTAAGAAGGAATGCTAATAATAAAACAACATACCAAAAATTTGGAGATTCAATCAAAGTATTCATTAGACTATGGTAATAAAGATCTGGGATTGGAGGAAACATTAGAAGTTATCTTGTCTAATCAATTCAATTTATGTACAAGAAAAATTACATGTGGAAAAGTGAAAAGCCTTGCCCAGAGTGATATGGGCAGTAAGGAATGGAGGCAGGATTATTAACACCAAAGTCAATTTATAACAGGCAAGATTGCAAAGTACTGAAGATCTATATAAAGGACCTAAAACACAAAGGACAAATCCAGTTACTAATCCCACTCAAGAAAATGACAAATCACTCTAGGATTTTTGCCAAGAAAACCCCAAATGGAATCACAAAGAGTCAGACATGACTAAAATGACTTAAAACATACCAATCAAGCCTCACACTGGTGATGTTCATAATATTGCTACCTTTAAGAATAGATCCATCACAATCCCAAAGCTATTCATCTTCCACTTCCAAATCATCTAAGGACATTTTAATAATATAGCCAATGATTTGTGTGTCATCCAAAGAATAACACGATAGGGCATCGAGCTAAAAGTTAAGAAGACTTGAATTCAAATGTAGTTTCAGATACTCGCTAGGTATGTGACCCTGAGCAACTCATTTAACTCTGTTTACCTCAGTTACATCATCTATCAAATGGAGAGAAAATACCAGCACCTACTTCCCAGGGTTGTTGTGAAGATCAAATGAAATAATATTCATAAAAACACTTAGTATATAATTCTTGGCATGCAAATAGGTGCTATAAAAATGTTTGTTCCCTTCTGCTCAGAAGCTTTTCCATTGAAGTCATAATTTTATGAATCTCTAGTTACTGATCAGGCGATGTTGGCAATTCTTAAGTCTACTAGTGTGTGGAATGTCACCATCAACTTCTCTTTTTGTGTCTAAGTCATTCTTGGACTCAAATTTGTCTTCAATAGTTCAACTAAAAAAGAGTACAACTAAAAGAAATCAAGATATCATTCTTCATACACTTTTTCATATCATCACTGAAAATAGGTTGAAAGTATCAGGAACCATTTTCCATTACAGCCAAAGGATTAGTTGAGTTTTTCACCAGCAAATTAAGTGGAGATAATATAACTTGAAGACATTTATTTATTTGTTTTCACCATTCTCTGGAGAAGAGAGGGCATCATGAATATGACAAAGGTGAACTAGAACGAATCTACCTGGATAAGCCCTCAGAAATATATTTTAACATTAATAAAACGTTATCTTTGTCCATTTTGTCCAGTGGTGGTACAGTTTTGTCTTACTTTTGTCACTGAAAAAAGAGTTTCTGCTCTAGTGACAGCCTTCTGTTTGACAGGGACTTCCAAGTCTTAAACGTAAATTTTATGAAATCTTCTCCATTACTATACATCATCCAAGCCTGCCCTCCACTGAAGAGAAAAGAAAGGAAATAAGCATTCATTAAGCACAATCCTCTGCTAAGTGCTTCATAAACAGCATCTCATTTGATCCACAAAGAAACCCTAAGAAGTAGATGCTCTTATGATCCACATTTCTGCAGTTGAGAAAACTGAGGCAGATAGATGTTAAATGACTTGCTCAGGGTCACATAGCATATCAGTGTCAGAGGTCAAATTTGAACTCAAGTCTTCTAAATAAATCAAAAGCATCAAAGACAGTTTTGCTTGCTCAAAGTGCCTGAATGTACTAAGCCAAGGTCCAAACAATGTGCATTTTGTTACTTTTTTATATTTTATTTGCACACTGATAGCAATGCCAGACAGCTGATACACGACTAAAACAAGTACCTCTGATGATCCATCAGTTTTGAGAATGCTGAGGATATAATTTAACTAATCAAAAAGAGCTTGAACATCAATTGATAATCATCCCTAAATAGACACAAAAGACTCATCTGTGTCTTTTTTTTTTTTAGGTTTTTGCAAAGCAATGACTTTAAGTGACTTGCCCAAGGCCACACAGCTAGGTAATTATTAAGTGTCTGAGGCCGGATTTGAACTCAGGTATTCCTGACTCCAGAGCCGGTGCTCTATCCACTGCGCCACCTAGCTGCCCCTGTGTCTTTCTTTTGATTGATCATGGTGACCTCTGTACCATCATCATTGGGAAATTCTTCCATGCAGTGAAAACAATCTTTTGTGGCACAATGTTGTATGCATCAACAATAAAATAATTTTGCCTGTGATTACTCAGAGATCATTTTGAGGATTGACCTTCTTGATGAGATTTAGATATAATCTTTTTTCAAAACTTCTAACTTTATCATTATAAACCACAGAGGGTCCTCAATCTTTTCCCAAATCATTCTCATTCAATTGTGTGTGTGTGTGTGTGTGTGTGTGTGTGTTACATATCAATAAGTTTCCCTTCATTAAAACTTGACCAAAAGAAAAATTCAGTGCATGAGATTTCATCAGATTTTTTTTTAAACATTCATTAACTCTGTAACTGTTCTGAATCCCTTATGAATTTATGTTAGCTGAATATGACCTTTGGTTACTGCATCATTTAAGAAGAAAGAGAAACAACAGTAAAAACAAAATGCCATGTCAACTCTGAACTAAATTCTAAACATTTATTCTTTTTCATCCAAAACTTCTTTTTCTTATTATTTAGTTTACTTCTAGGAAACATACTCAATCTCAGCTGATAAAAATCTCTATGTGATCATGATTAACATTCTAATCTCTCTCTCTCTCTCTCTCTCTCTCTCTCTCTCTCTCTCTCTCTCTCTCTCTCTCTCTCTCTCTCTCTCTCTCTCTCTCAGTTTTTGCAAGGCAAATGGGGTTAAGTGACTTGCCCAAGGCCACACAGCTAGGCAAATATTAAGTATCTGAGGCCTGAGACGAACTCAGGTACTCTTGACTCCAGGGCCAGTGCTCTATCCACTGTGCCACCTAACTGCCCCTCTAATCCCTTTTTTAAAGAATATCACAGATGAAGTCATCATATGGAATGTTTGATACCTTTAAAAAGGAAAGGAAAGGCCTGAAATAAAATAGATCTTGTTGCTGAAGCTTTTTATTCAAAATCTGGAACTAATAGCAGCATTCTTTTCTTATAATATCATTAAAAAACATGTCCACAGTATTTACACTACTATCACTACATTCGTTATAATTCATTTTGTCTTCTCTTGTCTTAACACCAAAGCAATTCATATTTTAAGATTAATAGGGCTTGAATTAAAATATAATATCACTGACTTGATGAACTATGTCAGTTATAGTATATAAGAAAAAGTTTATAAATATCGTGTGGATATTGTGCTGTATCTGAAATGCCTTTTTTTCTAGAATAGTAATCAAAGGGGTTGGGAAAAAGAATTGATGGAAGTGTAACATTTTAGTACTTGTAAGTGAATGCTATCTATACATTTCTACAACATTTATTTATATTATGTGATTCAGCAATAATTGTATAATATAATAAACCATTTTCAAACTAAAAGAAGGCTTCAAAAACAATACTATAAGCAAATTAGAAGATCAAGGACTAGTTTACCTGTCAGATCTATGGAAAGGGAAGCAGTTTATGACTAAGGAAGAGATGGAGAGCATCACTAAAATCAAACTAGATGATTTTGATTACATTAAATTAAAAAGCTTTTGCACAGACAAAACTACTGTAACCAAGATCAAAAGAAATGTAGTAAACTGGGAAACCATCTTTACAACTAATGTTTCTGACAAAGGACTCATTTCTAAAATATACAGAGAATTGAGTCACATTTTAAAAAAAAGCCAATCCCCAGTTGACAAATGGTCAAAATATATGTAAAGACAATTTACAGATGAGAAGATCAAAGCAATTCATAGTCATATGAAAAATTGCTCTAAATCATTACTCAGATAAATGAAAATTAAAGCATCTATGAGGTACCACCTCACACCTCTCAGACCGGCCAATATGATCGGAAAGGATAATGATCATTATTTGAAGGGTTGTGGGAAATCTAGGACACTATTACATTGTTGGTGGAGCTGTGAACTCATCCATCCTTTCTGGAGAGAAATTTGGAACTAGCCCAAAGGGCAACAAAAATGTGCATACCCTTTCATCCAGCAATAACACTACTGGGTCTATACCCTGAAGAGATGATGAAAAAGGGTAAAAACATCACTTGTACAAAAATATTCATAGCAGCCCTGTTTGTGGTAGAAAAGAATTGGGAATCAAGTAAATGTCCTTCAATTGAGGAATGGCTTAGCAAACTGTAGTATATGTATGTCATGGAACACTATTGTTCTATTAGAAAACAGGAGAGATGGAAATTCAGGGAAGCCTGGAAAGATTTGCATGAACTGATGCTGAGTAAGATGGGCAGAACCAGAAAAACACTGTACACCCTAACAGCAACATGGGGTGATGATCAACCTTGATGGATTTGCTCATTCCATCAGTGCAACAATCAGGGACAATTTGGGGCTGTCTGCAATGCAGAATACCATCTGTATCCAGAGAAAGAACTGTGGAGTGTGAACAAAATACAAAGACTATTTCCTTTCATTTAGAAAAAGAAAACTGATATCTTATTGTCTGATCTTGTTATCTCTTATACTTTATGTTTCTTTTAAGGATATGATTTCTCTCTCATCACACTCATTTTGGATCAATGTATACCATGGAAACAATGTAAAGACTGGCAATTTGCCTTCTGTGGGGGGTGGGAGGGAAGTAATATTAGGGGAAAAATTGTAAAACTCAAAATAAATAAAATCTTTAATAAAAAAAAGGCTTCATGCCCTATTAAATTAAAATACTAAGCCACTGGTTTATTTTGAGAAATCAGGGTGTACCTGGTCATACCCTATGTACTATATACTATATACTATATACTGTATACCATGTACATGCCATATACCATATACCATGTACTATATACATGCCAATAATTTTAGTGGCATTTAACTTTCTTTCCATTTCCAGAAATGTAAATGGGAATCTGACAGTTATTGATATTAAGTTAATCCTATAGTACTCTGATTCTTCTGTTTTGGACCTAATCTGGAATTTGGTTTCCTCTGCCATACCAAATAGGGATTTAATATACTATCTTTTACTATGAGAAAAGAAAATGAAATTCACCTTTTACAGAAGGAATAAAATGCTGCTGGTCTAAATACATTGGAGGTTCAAATAAAAATATTATTACTGACATTTGTACTGGGCTTCAAGATTTTAAAAATGCTGTGTGTGTCTGTGTCTGTGTCTGTGTGTCTATGTCTGTGTGTTCTTTATGAGCAAATCTGGTCTCAGGCATATACTAACTCTGTGATCCTAGGCAAGTTAATTAACTTTGCTTTCCTCAGTATCCTCATCTGTAAAATGAGTAGGAGAAGGAAATGACAGACTACCCCAATATGAGTGAAAGCCCCAAATGGGTTCACTAAAGAGTCAGACTGAAGAACATATATTACATATACATATATATATATATATATCCACACATACATGAATATATAATATATTCCTTATGTAATAATTATATAATATATAAATTATATATTCTCAAATTGGATGCTTGCAATCACTTCTCAAAAATTATTATATCCATTTTTCAGATGAGTAAATTAAAAATTTAAGTGATTCATCCATGGTCACACAAATAATTAGTGGTTTAAACATAAGCACCTTCTAACTGTAAGTCCCCTGTTTTTTCCATTATTCTGCAATCCATCTGTATGTCTTTACTTTTAATGGGAAATAGTTGCCTAAATAAGATGAAGATAAACTTCTATTCTTTAAGATGTTTCTGTGATTACTTATATGGACCTGTATGGTGTGATGTGGGTCCTGAATTTTCAAGAAAATCCTTCTTTCAAATTTTTGACACCTTGAGTCCTCAAGATTTGAAACTAGGCTTTATCTACATTTATCTAACAAGAGTTTATCTACATTATGACCTAGTGTTAACTAAAAAATGCTAAAGTAGCTTCATGTGTGATTTTTGGAGAGATAAAAGATGAGGGACCGTAGTGACTTTTGAAAAGAAATCTCCAGCTCCATTTGTTTGTTCTATGTTCCCCACATCAGTGTTAGCCATGGTTCAGAAATAATAGCACCAGCTAATGCATTTACACACCTCAGGAAAAGGTTACAATTATCATGTCACTGACATCAAACCAGACTGCTAAGCACAATTAGGTTCCGGGAACCAGAGTTTTAGCCAGGTGCTAAAAAGCAGCAGAGGATGTTTGCAACATATTTGCCCATCAGACCTGTTCTGGGAGAGTTTAATTAGGGCTTTTATGTAGAGATTGCCTGCCCGTGAATGCAGGCTCAAATCATAAAGGACCAAATTGGAGTTGTTTTGGTTTGGGTTTTTTTTTTTTTTTGAGGGGTTGGAGGATGGAGGTGGGGAGGTTTTAAAGGAAGGGATGACTAATTGTTGCACATTGAAATAACTAATTCCAATTTTCCCCAGTTGGCAGTGATCAAACTAATCCACCATCTGATGCCTACACACTCAATTATGTAAAAGAAGTTAGCTTCAAGCAAACAGATTAAGTATCGTCTGTACCACAGAATTTACCATCTCCCTGCAGGCAGTCATGCTGACAGCCTAGGAGAAACTTCAGTCCTTAAGAGGGACAGGGCAGTTACATTGTAATCCTGCTCAAATGCCTCCATCTAGGATAGGGTTAAGGCCAACAAGCTGGGAAGCTGCTATTGATCTGCCCTTGTTGGTCCTTGTCAGTAGGAACAGGTTCTTTGACAGGTATTACATTTATTTCAAAGGGGAAAATACAAAACCTGGCCATCTTTGAACAGCTCTGCCCATATAAATGAGTGAGATTGGCTTGATAATGTCCCTCAGATGCCAGTCTTGTTTGACTGAAATACCACATTTAAAGGTTGCTGCTCTCCTGTCAGTGCATCTCTTTTGATTGCCACCATTCTTGAATCTGGTTTCACTCCTATTTCAAACCTGTCATTAGTGCTCAAGATGAGCTGGCCAATTTCCAAGCTGAGTTCAATCAATTTTTTCTTCTTTTCCCTGCTTGCCTTAATAGAACAAGAAGCAAGAGAAAATTGAGTTATTTAAAATTTCTTTTAAAAGGTAAAGCAAAAGGATCAAATGAAAGGTTAAGAAAAATACAGTAGGACTTTGAGGTGGATGCATCTTTCTTTTCAGGAGTGCTTTATTAGAAGACAGTTTTCTTCTAACATTCAGGGGATGTCAATGGCAAGAAATATTCACTTAAAGGGAGAACCTGGTTCATCCAGAACAAGAGGAAAGAATCATATCAAATTGAACTTAACACACTTGAAATCTCAATTTTAGGAGTGAAAGGTGAGAACCTGGGCAAGGTCAAAGGCACCCAAATGTCATTTGTCCACAAGATGTGTTAATTGGACATAAGACCAAACCACTTTCTCTTGCCCCAGCAAAGAATGATAATTTGATGACAGCTTCTCACACTGTCAATGAAGCCTATTGAATTCCTTCATTCGGAGGATCATATACCTAAGGCAAAATAGGACCTCAGTAGTCATCTAGCCCAATCCTTTCACTTTATCTATGGGGAAACTAAGACCCAAGAAACTTATGGTAACTTGTTCAATGCCATACAGGTAGTATCAAAGGTTTGTTGAACCTGGGTCTTCTGATTCCAGAGGTAGAATGGTTTTTAGAAAATATACTGATTGATACATTCCAAAGTCAATTGATACATTCATTTAATAATAACCAGTCATTTTTTACAAGTTTCTTTCCTAGTTACACCTGGAGAGCCTTTATCCTAGGCAAGTCTCCTTTGGATAGACTGTATTACCTTGGGGCAAAAGTTTAATGAGATAAAAACCATGTTTCCCCCCCACCCCTTCCTCCCTCTATGTACACTGCACCAAATCCTTCATGGAGATGTCATTTCCCTATTAACATCATGGAGCTAAGGAATAGGGACTAATTGGGGAAAAAAGTAAAGATTACTGAGAGCAAGGGGCTAACCAGTTTTCCAGGAAATGCAAGGATTCAGGAGTCATGGGATTGAAGAACAATGGTGCAGCAACAGAAAGAATGATGGCCAGACCATGGATTTTGGCACCCGTGCTGAATTGTACCTACAATAAGCTGACTACAGAAGTTGGGACAATCTGGCTAAATGGCACAAACCCACAGGAGGGCATGTGGGACCAGGTTTTCAACTTCTGCAGGCATTCCAAGGCATTCTAACTGCACTACTGAGACTTCCCTTTATAAGATAATTAGTTCATATATGCAAGGGATAGATGACCTTCTGAGAACAGGGAAGGAAACCGGGTCCTATTTGCTTGGGAATTCATCCTCAGAAGCCAGACTATATCAGTTCTTTACATGTTGGAATAAAATATGTTTAATTAGAAATGAGGCAAGTTTAGATGTTCCCAGAGAAAGAAAGACAAAGTGTGTGTCCACAAGAAACTCCAAAACTGAACCCAGTCTAATGACCAAAGAGAAGGCTCATTAGACATTCCAGTTAAATTAGGAAGGTAAGAAAAGGTAAAGGAAAAAAAACTCTTCTATTCCTGTCTTCAGGGGCCTATTTGTGGCAAGAGAATAGAAATTTTAAAAGGATATATCCTGAATCCCAGACTCAGACCCTTCCCTTCATTCAAGGTTCCATGGATTTTTCACATGCTGGATCTGCTATTTATTATTTGGGTTGGAATAAGCCTTGCTGTATACTCAAGTTATGTTAATCCCCTCAGGAGAGAGAGACCTTGACTCTGTGCTGGGCAAAAGCAGGTTCTCCTTGTGGGAGTTGTCCTTCAATCACTGTCCCACAGGCAAATGAATTAGGGGAAATCTGACTCAAAAGAATCCCAAATGTGTTTGTTCTGTTACTCAGTTCTTGGAAATGATGACAGAAGAAGGATGGAGGGGGTCACTCTGGGCAAGTCAGTACTTGCTTGTAGAAAAATACTTTTAGAAGGGCTTAATGAGAGGAGTTGCACCTGGATGCTACAGGCCAAACAGAAAACAATATGGCATCAGCTTCAATTCTGAATGTCTGAGCACACACACACACACACACACACACACACACACACACATATATCAGAAAAGAGTTCCTTGCATCCTATTCCAAGGAAAAATAAATTTCAAAAGAGAGATGTCTATTTGGGAGGTACATCCTTCTGACTACCTGTGCAATGGATGCTATATTCATGGAAATCTGAACAGACCAAAAAAATTTGTTAATCAAAAGTCAAACAATGATATATTTGCAAAGGATTGAACATGTCTTTCCCTGCTCAAGAATCTTCAGCTGCTCCCTATTATCTTTAAGTAAAATACAAACTTATTTGGGCATGAAGCCAATCTGGTTTCAGCCTTCCTTTCCAGACTTAGTCCTATACCTTCTTGCCCCTGCATTCAAGCCAAATTTAGGGGTGAACTATTTCCCCAAATTTAGCATTCTATCTCCTGCCTTTGTGATTTTGTCCCCCCTCCCCCACTAGGCCATCCACTAGGCTTGAAATGCACTCTCTATTTGACTCTACCTCTTAGAATCCCAAAATAACCTTAATCCTTTCTCCCCTCAAATAATCTTGTGTTTATCTGTTTTATGGGTTGTATATTCTCCTTAATAAGAGGGCTAACTTTTTCCCCCTTTGTATTCCAAGTCCCAAGCATAGTACCTCACATGGAGCAGACACTTAATGATTGCTTATTGAAATGAAATGAAGTTGCAACTGACCCAGCTGAATTTTTCCCTATTTCACCAGTTTCTGCCACTGAAGATAGAGCTGCAACAACCCTGAAGGTATCATATATAACATCTACATCCAAATGCATTATGTGCATCTATCTGGAGTGAGAAGGTCCCAATTTATTATAAACCTTAAAATGTCTTCCTATACCTGCAATCTCATAATATGGAGATACTCCTACTTAGCTCCAAAAGTCAAATTTGTCACCCAGAACTACCCAAGGTCTGTGATCTGGGAAATAACCAAAGGATATTATAATTGGAAGAGATCTTTGAGATTTTCTAGTATAATCTCTGTATTTTATAGATGAAAGACTTTAGACCCAGCAAGATTATCTGACTTTCCCACCAAGCCTCTCTTTCTCCAATGTGTTTCATGAATATTTGAAGTTTTTGAAGATTATTAGATGCTATCTAGGCTTCAGCTAGATAGTTCAGTGGATAGAGTGCTGGACTTGAATTCAAGAAAACTCATCTTCTTGGGTTTAAATTCGGCCTCAGACACTTAATAATTGTGCAACCCTGGGAAAGTTACTTAACCTTGTTTGTCTCATTTCTTCATCTATAAAATGATTTGGAGAAGGAAAGGGCAAACTACTCCAGTGTCTTTCTCAAGAAAATTCCAAATGGGGTCATGAAGAGTTAGATGTGACTGAAAAATGACTGTACAGACTTACAAGGCAACTATACTACTTTGGTGAGAATATAGAAGTCCAGAGACTTCAGCTTTGAAGGTTAAGAACCTTATTAATCAATCAATCCACTTCATCGTAATTACAAGTTAAGGATCATAGAATCATAGGATAGGATCATAGATTTAGAGTTGAATGAGCCTTCAAAGGTTATCTAGTCCAGCCATTTTGCAAATGGAAAAAGCTGAGACCCAAAGAAGATAATGTGATAAGTTCAAGGTCACACCAATAGGATTGATTCATATAAATCAAACTTGGGTCAACTCTTAAATTAGAAACCTAAAACTTATTAAATTATTAAAGAAGATAAATCAAACAGGAATACAAGTACTAATCATACCAAAGTTTCCTGTAGAAACGCAAATTGTTATTTGTTGAACGTAGTATCAGTCAAAGAATTTGGTTTCTGCCAGAAGCATTTTCTCTGTCTAATATGATCTGGTCTATTTGCCTTCTTTCTCTAGAGGCACAAATGCCCACATAACCAATACAGGACTTTTGGAGTCTGTCTTGAGTCTATTATCCACATCTATAAAATGGGGATAAGAAGATTTCCATTATTTCCTATAAAGTGCTCAATGAATATGAACTGTTATTTGAATGAAGTTATCCTATAGAAATGATCAAGAAATGCAAGGCAATTATCATTTTCCAACTCCCTTTTTCCTCAACCTTTTTTATTATATAAATATTGTATTTATTTCCCAATTATATATAATAGTAGTTTCTATTTATCATTTTTGTAAGGTTTTGGATTTTACAATTTCCCCCCCACTCTCCCTGCCCTCCCCCATCCCCCCACAGAAGGCAATCCGATAATTTTTACATTGTTTCCATGTTATGCATTGATCAGAATTGAATGTGTGATGAGAAAAAAAATCCTTTCCTCAAACTTTTTGCCCATCACCAAAGAGTCCATTCCTTGACTTGTGATTTTTTTTTGCATTTCCCAACTTTACAGTATATCTTCTATTACTTCTTTGTTAGATTTGAGATAGCCTCATGAGAAACTCTCTTGCTGTATCTTCTTTTTATCCCCAGTCCCATATTTAATTAATGTTGATTAGATTGAATTGAAATCATGCCAAGGGTGAACTACATCATGTTTATTCCATATGAATTATTTTTAAGTTCATGTTGATATAGCTCTTTCTTACAAATTCTCCAAAAATTCTCATTTGATCATTCTATCAATTCTTTAAAGCAGTTGTTATTATCATCCCTAGCTTATAGATGAGGAAACTGAGGCTGAAATAGGTAATACTGATTTGTCCCCAGTCACATAGCTATTAAATTTCGTAATTTAGATTCAAGTGTAAGGTCTTGCTAGCTCCAAGTCTACTATGCTACATAGCCTAATCCAAGGAGATGGTACTCTTTGACTTTGGGTATCTTCTCCTCCTAAATCTTTATCCTTAATGCCTGACCTGATTCTTTTCCAAGGTAATGGTCACTAACCACATTGTTCCATTTCTCCCCTAAGTATTTTTTTTTAATTTAAGAGTCCACATCACAGAGAAAATATATAGAAAACTGTCTCAAAACTACCATTATTTATAATTAGCTGGCATCAGGATCACTCTGAGTGAATAGTCTCACCATAGTCAGAAATCAGAAAATTGATCTCCAGATCCAATTTGGCTTAATTATAGCCAGCTCTAGGTAAATATCCAGCATTTCCCAGAGAGGCTCATGCAAGGTCTGTGGAGAACACATCACAAATGACAGGAAGCTTTAGAGAGAAGGGGAAAAATGCAGAGTACATAGAGTATTCATTTGGATTTATTAATAGTACAAATACTTCCATTCTTAAGATGTCAACACCAAGCATTTGTAATATCCAGGCTGTGAAATTGGCATTCCTTTGTGGGGCTATTAAAGACTGATAGTCCAAAAAAAGTTGCCACAATCATGAGTTTCCTTCTGCTGATTAGAACAAAAAAATGTCCCACCAAGTCAGAAATTAGGTAAGGATTTCAAATTAGGACATGTTATTTTTAATGTCATTTCTAACCTCTTCCTTCTTCCTTTCTTCTTTCTCCACCCCAGTTATAGACACACCCACTCATAAACTAAATTGGTCACGGTTTGACCCATTGAGTCATGGCCAATACTCATCTCTCACTTGCATTCATGAAAATGCAAGCTAGAACACCACCTTCTGGTGGCATATTAAAAAAAACTAAGTTCTTCTCATTTTAAAATACCTTCCCTACCATTCCCTGAATCCCCCCCCCCCCCCATTAAGGTCACCTTTCAGTCAATAGATTATCTCCAAAAATTCCTTCTTTAAATGTAAAGATAACAATAATAATTTTCAAATAAATTCAAAGACAACCTTCCAAAATTGTCTAAGCAACATAAGTTTTATAGTTCTTCTTGCTGTCAAGGGGAGTTATTTTACAAAGATAACAGTCAAAGTTTTGTAGATTACACAGAAACTTCTCTTCTATGCATAATGAATAATTTCCTTGAGAAAACAAATGGAGGGCAATGTATGAATATCAATTAACATCACATGCGTACACACACACACACACACACACACACACACACACACACACAGAAATTGATTCCTATGTACTAGAATCTCAGCTCTAGAGCTATAAGAGATCTCAGAGGTTAACTAGTCCAATGACCTCATTTGCCCATGAGGAAACACAGTCCTAGGGAGATTAAACAGACTAAGAAATGACTTTGTACTGATGTGGGCATTGTTCCTAAATTAGCTGTATATTTACAGTCAGATCCATCAACTTGTTAGAGTAAAAATTAAATTAAATTTAAAAATAGAAAATGAGAAAAAAGATATGGTGTGCAATAAAACAAAGCCAATCTGACCTATCTTAATGAGCTTTTCCCCCAAATAGGAAGTGGATGGAATAGAATAACTACATTATGGCAAAAATTTCGAGGACAAATTTTACCATTATTAATCAATTGTCATAATAAAGGGTCTACAAAGCTGTTTATTTAGCAAATATTGGACCTCCTTGACAAGCAGAGAAATATGGAGGTCAATGGCAACCCTCACCTAGAATGTAATCTCATTTGTAGAAGTTTATAGAGAAGGATAATATATATATATATATATATATATATATATATATATGTATATACTTATCATACAGCTAAAATAAATGGAAAGAAAAAACTTTTAATGAATGTTTGGTGAAAGATCCAAGTAGAAAACATCATCCCAAGGGCATCTAAGGGAGAAAATGGAAGCAAGATATCAAACAAATGAAAGATGAAAAAGATCAATAATTTTTGTAAATAATTATTTTCTATTTTGAGGGCAGTGGAATCACCACATCTGAAAGGTCCCAGATTATCTTAATGTCTGTCCTTTATTTTGCAAAGAAGACCACGACATCAGGGAGGTGATGCTATGGCAAGCACATGAACTGGATTTTGAGTTAGAAGGAATTGTACTAAGTCATCAGTCTCCCTTTCTCCTCCAGAGTCATCTGGATCCAGTGGTCAGATATGGATCAGGACAGTTGGAGTTGGCCCTGGATGTGAGGCAATCAGAATTAAGTAACTTGCCCAAGGTCTCACAGCTAGTAGATATCAAGTGTCTGAGGCTGGACCCTTTCACTTCATGAAATCCATTCAGGTGGCAATGATTTCCAAGTCTTTACCTTGAAAAAAATTAATACTGCATTTTCTCAGAAAATCTAGAATTCATTGATGAATATTGCATTTTCTCAGAAAATTCAGAATCCATTGATGCCACACTAGACACCCTTAGGGGCTCGTTACTGAGTTCAGACTCAGGAGCAGTGAAAAGTACCTACTATTGATGAAGGCAGAGAAAGATAGAGGAGAATGTGGAACATGAATGGAAGACCCCTCAAAGTGAGGCAAGACTATTGTGATGGGAAATACCAGTTTTCTGGAGCATGGAAGAAGGAGTGGAAACAGGAAAATCAGACTCTGAGAATATACATTTATTACTATTGTTTAGTCATTTCTGAGTGTGTCTGACTCTGTGATCCCATTTGGGGTTTTATTGACAAAGATACTAGAGTGGTTTGACATTTCCATTTGGGGTTTTATTGACAAAGATATTAGAGTCTCCAGCTTACTTGACAGATGAGGAAACTGAGGTAAAGGGGATTGAGTGACTTGTCAAGGCTCATATAGCCAGTGCATGTCTTAGTCCAGATTTAAATTTGGATCTTCCTGACTTGAAGTCTAGCCCTCTAACCAATGTGCTAACTAACTGCTCAGGGGGATACATTAGTATTTTCCAATATACTATTCAAGAAACTTTGATGTCCCTAACCTCAAAACAATTTTGAATTTTTAAAAAAACAGTCAGCTTTATGTAATATATACACAGTTACTACTGTCACAAAAAAGGGTTTAACTGAATTGATTTATTTTTTAATATTTTTTCATTTTTCATTTTATATATTTATTTAAGTAAACATAATCCCCCTCCCCACCCCATAAAACTATAAAACCTCATGAGAAATAAAATGAAAGAAAGAGAAAAAAAAATGTGCTTCAGTTTGGGTTCTAATGCCATCAGCTCTGTCTTTGGGGTGAATTGGATTCTTTACCATAAATCCATCAGAGAAGTTAATTCCATATTTTTCCACAGTTGCTACTGCTGATTGTAATTCCCTCCATCCATTCCTCCCTACCAATTATTATATTTTCTCATTTCTTTCACTCTGTCCCTCTTCAAAAATGTGCTGTGGGGCAGCCAAGTGGTGCAGCGGACAGAGCACCAGCCCTACAGCCAGGAGGCCCCAAGCTTACATCTCACCCCAAAGACCCAACAACCATCCAACCTCTTGGTCCCAGACAGGTCACCTGATCCCACCACCTTGCAAAAAATCAAAAAGAAAATGTGGTTATATCTGACTATTCTCTCCCATGATCTACCTTCTCTTCTATCCCCTCCCTCCCCCCTCCCCCATCCTATTTCTCTCCTTTTTCTTCTAGATTTCTATACCCTATTGAGTGTATATGCTGTTTCCTCTCCAAACTATTTAAAATGAGAATGAAGGCTCCCTCAATCCTCCTCACCTTCCCCCCTTCCATACTATTGCAAATTCAATTTCTTGACTCTTTTACATGAAATATCTTAGTCTTTTCTAACTCTCCTTTCATATCCCCTAGTACATTTCCTTTTCACCCATTGACTTCATTTTAAAAATATATTATACCTTCATATTCAACTCCCTCCTGTGCCTCATCTATAAAAGATTCTTCTAACTGGTCCGTTAAATGAGAAGGTTAATATGAATATCATCAGTATCATCTTCCCATGCAGGAATACACACAGTTCTTCATCATTAAATCCCTCATAATTTCCCCTTCTCCTCTACTCTCTCTATGCTTCACTTGAGTCCTGTACTTGAAGATCAAACTTTCTGTTCAGCTCTTGTCATTTTAACAGGGACATTTGAAATTTCATTGAAAGTCCATCTTTTCCCCTGGAAGAGGATGTCCAGTTTTGCTGGGTTGTTGATTCTTGGTTGCATTCCAAGCTCTTTTGCCTTCCTAAATATTATATCCTAAGCCCTACAAGCCCTTAATGTGGATGCTGATAGGTCCTGTGTGATCCTTACTGCAACTCCATAATATTTGAGTTGTTTTGTCCTGGCTGCTTTTAATATCTTCTCTTTGACTTGGGAGTTCTGGAACTTGGCTATAGTATTCCTGGGTGGGGGGAGGGGGTTAATATCTCTTTCAGAAGGAGATGGTGGATTCTCTCAATTTCTATTTTTACCCTCTGCTTCTAGGATATCAGGACAATTTTCCTGCAGGAATTCTTTAAAAATGAAGTCATGGCTCTTTTCCTGATCATTTCTTTCAGGCAGCCCAATAATTTTTAAATTTCCTCTCCTGGATCTATTTTTTCCCATATCCATTGTTTCTTTCTTTCTTTCTTTCTTTCTTTCTTTCTTTCTTTCTTTCTTTCTTTCTTTCTTCCTTTTTGTAAAAGAACGATTTTATTTATTTTGAATTTTACAATTTTCCCCTAATCTTGCTTGTCTCCCCCCACTCCCACAGAAGGCAGTCTGTTAGTCTTTACATTGTTTCCATGGTATACATTGATCTAAGTTGAATGTGATGAGAGAGAAATCATATCCTTAAGGAAGAAAAATAAAGTATAAGAGATAGCAAAATTATATAAGATAATGTTTTTTTTTTTTTTAAATTAAAGGTAATAGTCTTTTGTCTTTGTTCAGACTCCACAATTATTTCTCTGGATACAGATGGTATTCTCCATCGCAGATACCCCCAAACTGTGCCTGATTCTTGCACTGATAGAATGATAAAGTCCATTAAGGTTGCGGATCCATTGTTTTTCCATGATATTTCATGTTTTCTTCTAGTATTTTAATTCTTTAATATTGTTTTATTGTGTCTTGATTCCACACAAAGTCATCGGCTTCCTTTAGCTCCAGTCTACATTTGAAGGATTTGCTTTCTTCAGAGAGCTTTCTTATCTCCTTTTCCTTCTGGCCAATTCTACTTTTTAAAGTATTTTCTCCTCATTAACTTTTTGAAATGCTTTTTTCCATTTGACCTAAAAAAGTATGTTATTTCCATTTGACCTAAAAAGTATGTTATTTTCTTCACCAATTTTTTTGGATCTCCTTGATTAAGCTGTTGACTTCATTTTCATGTTTTTCCTGCATCTCCATTATTTCTCTTCCCATTTTTTTCTCTACCTCCATTTACTTGATTTTCAAAATCTTTTTTTGAGCTTTTTCATAGCTTGAACCCAACTTCTATATTTCTTGGAGTGCAGAAGCTTGAACTTTTTCATCTTCTGAGTGTGTGTTTTGATCCTCCTTGGGACCAAAGTAATTGTCCATGGTCAGGCTCATTTTATTCTGTTTACTCATGTCCCCAGCCTGTGCCTGGGTTTGGGGTGCTTCCTGAGCTTTTGAGTGTTATTGGGACACCCCCACAAGGACCTCAGTTCCTTCAAGGTCTTATTGGAGGTTCTGACTGCTTTCTTCGTCTATAAATGACCACAAGCTCACCCCTCTGCCCTGGGTCTATGAGGAGGGTCCCTCCTTTATGGCAATGGGTGGTCCCAGACTGTGACCAGGGTCTGAATATGGGCAAAGTCCCAGAGTCCTGTCCCAGGAACAGAGGACAGACCTCGACAATCTCCCCTGAATCCCTTACCTTCTGTGGACTGAGTGCTCTGGGAGCAGCTGACAGGTGGCTCCAGAGGCCTACTTCCATTTCCTGGGATCTGGGCTGCACTGAGGGCTGTGGTTGGGCTGAGGAGGGTCATACTGGCCTGGGCTTTGCACTAGCTCTATCAGAGGTTTCCCCACTGATCTTCCAAGTTGTGCTTGGTCTTCCCTGGGTTGCAGGCAAGAAAACTGCTTCTTCTGCTGGGAGCTAGTACTCCCTGTGATCCAGGTGTCTAGGGGCCCAGCAGGCTGTTCCCAGAAGACTGGAGCTCTTTCTCTCCAGCACAATATTCCTGGTTGTGCTGTCGCCCCCTCCACCCTAGTGGAACAGAGCTTTCCCAAGGTCTTTCAGGGTACTTTGAGCTGGACAATTGCCTCACCAGATCTTTCTCTCTAAAGATTCTGTCTCTTGAAAATTTAGTTAGAGTCATAGTTTTAAGGTTTTTGGAATATTTTGTAGAGAAATCCTAGGAAAGGCTGTTCTCATGCTGCATCTTTGCTCCACCCCCGAATTGATTTATTTTTAAATTAACTGCAATCAAATAACTCTGTATTTATTAGATGAGGTCTTCTTAGGATTCTCTTTCTATTTTTTCACACTCATTTTGACTAGGCTAATCAGGATTATCATTGTTCACAGCCATTCATGACTATATATGAACAGTTAACCACATTCTGTCTAACTCTTTGCATCCCAAGACTCACAGGCAGGAGTGTGTTAGAGCCAGCTCATACCAACTCAAGAACAGGTTGTTAAATTCTCAGGATAAGTTCTCAAACCCCAGAAACCAACAAATTCTATAAATCAGGCCCTAGTTTATTGTTTTATTGGTTTCTAGATTTAAGAAAGTTATGGAGAAAATATTAAAAAATGGGGATTAAACTTAAAAGTCTTTTTTTATTAGGAAACTAGATTTAAAACATTTACCAGCATATCTTTGCTCACAGGCTTTCCTTGCTGTGCCAGAATTCAAATGCCTGGATTCTAAAGCTTACACTGAAAAAAAAAGAAAACAAAAAGTGTATGAAAGCCTCAAAAGGGGCCATGCATCTCATCACACACTCTAACCCAACCCTAATTCCACTCACACAACTCCCAATTCCACTTTTCACTGGCATTGTTGTTGTCATTTCAGTCACATCTGATTCTTCATGATCCCATTTTGTGTTTTCTTGTCAAAGATCCTGGAGTGGTTTGCTATTTCCTTTCTCAGCTCCTTTTACAGGTGAGGAAACTGAGACAAATAGGGTTCAGTCACACAGCTAGCAGGTCTTATTTGAACTCAGGTCTTCCTGATTCCATACTTAGAGTTTGCATCACCTAGTTGTCCCTTCACAGACCTCATTCCTTTTCTTTCCCTTTTCTCCTCCTTTTTCTTCTTTTTGACCCCAAACTTGCTTTGCATCTTTCTCTGTTTGGGGTCAGATACATGCTGTAGGTAGAAGTTATACTGTCCACCTCCTCATTTTACAGATGAGTAAACAGGTTCAGGGAAATCATTGTGTAATTTATGCAAGGTTATACTGATAGTCCCATAGAAGCTTTAACTTTTAAAATTCCTCTAACTCCTAAAACTTTAACTTTTAAAATTCCTTTAACTCCAGAGTTGAAAACTTTTCCACTGGTCTGAGCTGTATAAAGGCAAGAGATGAAAGGAATTTGTTCAATGGTTAGGGACTGTATTCAGAAAAGAACTCAATACTTTAATACAACTAAATAAAGACAGTAGGAGTTATTAGGGCATATACCATCTATTAGATAATTATGGAGCTATTATCTAGTCAAATTCAGATGATCACTTTGCTTATATTGATGAAATTATTGAGATGAAGAGAAGAAGGCTATTTCTTCATATCAAATAACTTTGTTTTCATTGACCTGATGGCATTACTTCTAGTTAGCAATTATTCTATGGGATCATTGACTGAGACTACCCCCACACTAAAACATTCTAGAATTCCAGTGGCTCCCTTACCACCAGTGCCTTATCTGGAAATGGCAGAAACCAGGAAGTACATAAAAATATTCTACATTTTATGTGTTTTCTTTATGAGTTTCTATCTTCTCTATGATTATTCATAATTTGTTTCAAAAGGAAATCTTCCTTTATAATTACTAAGATTTACAGCTGGAAAGGACATTGGAGACCATCTAGTCTAGCATATTTTTTTAGATAGGTGAGAAATATGAGACTGAGATGGTATTTGAGTTATTCCATTACACTACTCTATTACTGAGTACAGTATCTAAGTGAAACTAGATCAATAAAGTGATTAATAATGATTTAATTCAATTAAAATGCATTTAATAAATGCCAACTCTATGCCAAGAATTCTGCAATGAACTGGAGATACAAAGACATGTCCCCCCCACCACAATAAAACCTGTTACTTTCCTCAAGAAGTTTAAATGCTAATGAGGAAAAACAACATGTATATTGATAGGTCAAATCGTAACACAGACAAACTAGTTTCTCAGGTAGAGAGAGAACTAGCCTGTGGGTAAGTCAAGGAGAATGAAGTACAGAATTAGGAAAGATATCATGTAAGAGATGGCCCAACCTGGAAGGAAACTAGGGATAAGAGGAATGATGAGAAGGGAATTTATCCAGACATAGGAAGCTGACTAAGCAATGGTAATAATTAGACTTAATATCATTCAATTCAGTTGTCTGCTCATAGATTGAAGACTAAATTTCCTTAAACCTATAGTGAAATGCTATTCAATAGCCACCATGTATTGATAATTGAGTCCAGGCCCTTTAAAAATAACAGTGATCTGATTCTGAATCAAAAGCATAAAGCCTTCTAGAACTATAAACACATTTATATGTATCAGTAATTTGTAGGTTGGGGAAAACAAGATGGCGGTGTTAGTTAGGGTGCTGTCCCTGGAGTCATGAAGACCTAAGTTCAAATCCAGATTCAGACACTTAGTAGATGTTTGACCCGAGAGA
Organism: Macrotis lagotis; assembly: GCF_037893015.1. NCBI lineage: Eukaryota > Metazoa > Chordata > Mammalia > Peramelemorphia > Peramelidae > Macrotis > Macrotis lagotis. The sequence continues at coordinate 253,256,749 of NC_133666.1, forward strand.
AGTCATTTAACCTCTGTTTCTCAGTTTCCTCAACTGTAAATTAGAGATCATAAGTACATCTATCTCCCTTGATTCTTGTGAGGATAAAATAAAATAAAAATATATGTAAAGCAAGTGTTTAAAAAAACAGTAGTTCCTTATCTCTCCACCCAACAGTTATTTGTTTCTGTATAGTATTATCAAGTGGATGACACTCAAGGACTGCTGTTTGATTCCACTTTGGGATGTTAGTTGTTTCATAGTATATAACCAACTTTTGATTACATTCTACATATCCAGTGACATATACCTATTGTCAGCCTTAACCATTTGTTTCTTAAGTGAAGGCTTTACTTCACTTATAATCATACATCTATAAATTTTCAATCTACCATATGCTCTGAGAACATCTATTAGTCTTCTGTCTCCTTTTATGGCACAATATCATTTATGTTTCTATAGCTGCTTTGGGGTGCCATCTCTTGCTTTTTTATTATTATATGAGTTCTTATTTAGATACTTTCTAGAACCATTATCACCCATTTTACTGTGCCAGAAGTATACATTAAGATTGGCATTGCATAACCATACATTATTCTCAATTGGATCCTTTCATTAAGCTTTGACTTCAAGATGCCAATCTGTCTTAGTAAACACAGTCTCAACTTTCTCCCTGATAGAACACTGTTTGATGTGTATTAGCTATAGAAGATCAAGGCATTTTGGAATGAAACTTAAAGTCTTCCATCTCTGTTCTTCCTTGGCACATATTAATAATTTTATACTGACTGAATCCAAATGACATTTTTATATCGTTGAAGAATGTCACTTTATTTCTGATTCAATAAACATCTATTAAGAACCTATCCACTGCTATGTGAGATGAAGTACCTAGTTAATGTGTTTCTCAATGCAATCATATAACTTAATGTCATTCATGGTCATTAAGTGATTAAATATGATTTTATGGTACAACTCCCTCTATGCCTGGACAGAATGGCAGAAGACTTCAAAAGTCACATTTCATATCAATTGATCTTGACATTATGGTGGATATGGTATATTTCAAATATAGAACTGTCCTTCCAGCCAAGATGGCAGAGAGAAGACTGATTTCTTCCCCATCTGTCACATGAAACAAACCTCTTAAAAGAAAACCGACCCACAAAACCCAGAAAGAAAAGCCAGGAGAAAGAACATCTATCTCAGGATTTGTCTCTGGCAGCAGCTTTGGCCGAATTCAGGCAGGTGAGTCTGGGCTCAAAGGGAGGATTAGACCCCAATCAGGAAGAATAGCAGTGGAATTGGAACCAGGAGTCTGAGGGCCCGAGAGCCTAACCTGTTGGATCAGCAGTGGAGCTAGATGTCGGGGGACTTGAGTCAACTAGGGAACAGAGGTGCTGGTGTTGGGGCTGTCCCCTGGGAGCTTGCAGATAGGGCTGGGGAGAGAGTTCCAGAGCAGGAGAGCTGTGTACACCATCCCTGGGCTCCTCTGGTCCCATTACAACTCAGACCTCCTCCCAAACAAACAAATGCAAACTACTTCTGCCTCAGGCACAGTTGTGTGAGCAAAAGAACCAACCCAGCTGAGGAATGACCTCAGGCCAGGGTAAAGCCCACCATTGATTGAAGGCAGAAGAATTCAATAGCTCCAACCCCTCCCTTTAAGCAAAGGGAGAAGGCCTCAATCAAGGTTACAGACACTCCAGAGAAAGCAACCAACACCTCCTACTGGCCAGCCAGAGAAACTGCATTCAGTGAGTAAAGCCTTTAGCGATCCCAAGCCCCTGTGAACCAGCCCCTCGCCAGCTCAGGTCTTAGCAAAATGAATAAGGGTCAGTGGAAACGTGGATCCATAGAAAATTTCTTGGAAGGGAAAGACCCTAATTCAGAGAGAACTGGAACCTCTGAGGAGAATGCGATCTGGTCTTCAGCACAGAAAGACTTCCTTGAAGAAATAACTAAGGAGCTTAAAAATTTGGGAGAGACAATTAATACCTTGCAACAAGAAAACAAAACCTTAGAAAGTACAATTGGACAAATGCAAAAGGAGAATAATTCTCTCAGATCCTCAGTTGGGCAGATGCAAAAAGATAATAATTCTTTGAAAACCTCAATTGGTCAAATGGAAAGCTCTTTCAAAAGTAGAATTGACCAATTGGAAAAGGAGTTGCAAAAGGTTAATGAAGAAAATTCCTCCCCCCCCAAAAAAAAAACAATGGAGTCTACAGAAACTAATGATTCCATGAGACAACAAGAGTCAGTTAAACAAAATCAAAAAATAGAAAAAATAGAAGCAAATGTAAAATAACTCATCAAAAAAAACCACTGACCTTGAAAATAGATCAAGGAGGGGCAACCTGAAAATTATAGGACTTCCTGAAAACATTGAAGAGAAAAAAACCCTGGACTTAATATTACAGGATCTAGTGATGGAAAACTGCCCTGACATCATGGAATCGGAGGGCAAAGTAGTTATTGAAAGAGTACATCGATCCCCACCAGAACAAGATCCTTAAATGAAAACACCAAGGAATGTTGTGGCCAAACTCCAAAACTATCAGATAAAAAAGAAAATCCTGTAAGCAGCCAAAAAGAAACAATTTAAATATCAAGGAGCCACAGTAAGGATCACACAGGACCTGGCTGCATCAACATTAAGGGATCGAAGGGCCTGGAACGAAATATTTCGAAAAGCAAGGGAGCTTAGAATGCAGTCAAGAATCAACTATCCCACAAAGCTGAGTCTTCTCTTCCAGGAAAAAAGATGGACATTTAACAAAATGGAAGAATTCAAAAAATCTCTGATGAAAAGACCAGAGCTAAACAGAAAATTTGGACATCAAACAGGAGGTTCAAGAGACACATGAAAAGGTAAAAAAAGGGGGGGGCAGGTGTGGTAAAAGGGGGAAAAATGCTATCCAGTAAGTTGAAACTGTCTATATCCCAGCATGGGGTGGGGGGAAGTATTCTCATATATCTTTAGAATTGTAACTCTAACAGAAAGAACATATCTAGCCAGAAATGATGGACATTCATGACCTATCTATGAGGCTGCTATCTAATGGGACTTAACTGGCTTTAACCCCACATGGGAGAAAGACTCTAATAACTCTCAGGAATTTTGACTCTATTTGATAGAATGTACTGCAATAGAAGGGATAGAAACTCAGAATTTTCTATGACTTAGAATGAACTAAAAAAAACTACCTCCTTAAAAAGGGGGACAGGAAATAGACAGAAGGGGGTGAATGGGGGTAAATCTCATTACACTAAGAGGTACAAAAAACCTATGGTAATAGAGGGGAAGAAGGGAGCAGATGAGAAACACCTGAATCTTCTACTCATCAGACTTGGCTTAAAGTCAACCTACACATACTGAGTTAACTTATAAAACATCTAACCCTTCAAGTATTAAAAGGGGAAAAGGGGAGGGGGGAAGGAGAAAGGGAAGGGGAGGGGGGAAGGGGAAATAACAAAAGGAAAGGAAGGGAAAAGGGAAAAACGGAAAGGGAAAAGGAAGGGGAGGGGTGATATAGGAGGGCAAACACACTGAAGGAGGTGGTATTCAGAAAAAAAATACTGGGGAATATGGATAAAGGGGGAGGGAAGGGGGAAAATACAAACAGAGGGAAGATAGCATGGAAGGCAATAAAGAATTAGTAATCATAACCTTGAATGTGAATGGGATGAACTCTCCCTTAAAACATAAGCAAATAGCAGAGTGGATTACAAAACCAGAATCCTACAATATGCTGCTTACAAGAAACTCATTTGAAGCAGAGAGATACATATATAGTAAAGGTAAAAGGTTGGACCAAAAATATATTTTACTTCAGCTAAAGTAAAAAAAGAAGGGGTAGCAATCCTTATCTCCAACAAAGCAGCAGCAAAAATACATAGCGTTAAAAGAGATAAGGAAGGAAATTTTATCCTCCTAAAAGGTACCATAGACAATAAAGTCATTTCAATACTGAATATATATGCACCCAGTAGGACAGCACCCAAATTCTTAGAGGAGAAGCTGAAAGAACTAAAGGAAGACACAGACAGCAAAACTCTACTAGTGTGAGACCTCAACCTCCCATGCTGAGATCTAGATAAATCGAATCATAAAATAAACAAGAAAGAAGTTAAGGAGGTAAATAGATCATTAGAAAAATTAGTTATGGTGGACTTATGGAGGAAACTGAATAGGGATATACTTTATTCTCTGCAGTACATGGAACTTATACAAAAATTGACCATGTACTAGGACATAAAAACCTAATGATCAACTGCAGAAAGGAAGAAATAGTGAATACATCTTTCTCAGATCACAATGCAATAAAAGTTATATGGAATACTGGGCCAAGGAGATATAGATCCAGAACAAATTGGAAACTGAATAACCTCATTTTAAAAAATGAGTGGACCAAAAAACAAATTATAGAAAGAATTAACCATTTTATCCTAGATAATGATAATAATAAAACAGCATACCAAAACCTATGGGATTCATTCAAAGTGACTCTCAGGGGATATATTATAGCTCTAAATGCTTACATGAATAAGTTGGAGAAAGAGGAAATCAATGAACTAAACATGCAACTAAAAAAATTAGAGAAAGAACAAATCAAAAATTGCCAATTAAATACCAAATTAGAAATTCTAAAAATTAAAGGAGAAATTAATAAAATCGAAAGCAAAAAAAAAACTATTGAATTAATAAATAAAACCAAAAGTTGGTATTACGAAAAAACCAATAAAATTGACAAACCTTTGGTCAATTTGATTAAAAAAAGAAAGAAAGCCAAATTTCTAGTATCATAAATGAAAAAGGTGAACTCACCACCAATGAGGAGGAAATTAAAGTAATAATTTGAAATTATTTTGCCCAATTCTATGCCAATAAATTTGATAATCTAAGTGAAAGAGATGAATATTCATAAAAAATATAAGTTGCCCAGGTTAAATGAAGAAGAGATTAAATACCTAAACAACCCTAACTCAGAAAAAGAAATTCAACAAGCCTTCAATGAACTCCGTAAAAAAAAAATCTCCAGGGCCTAATGGATTCACAAGTGAATTCTCCCAAACATTTAAGGAACAATTGGTTCCAATTCCATATAAACTCTTTGGAAAAATAGGGAAAGATGGAACTCCGCTTAACTCATTCTATGAAACCAATATGGTGCTGTTACCTAAACCAGGAAGAGTGAAAACAGAGAAAGAAAATTATAGACCTATTTCCCTGATGAATATAGATGCAAAAATCTAAAATAAAATCTTAGCAAAACAATTACAACAAGTTATCACTAGGATAATACATTTTGATCAAGAAGGATTTATTCCAGGAATGCAGGGTTGGTTCAATAATAGGAAAACTGTTAGTATACTCAATTATATCAGCAACAAATCTATCAGAAATCATATGATCATATCAGTAGATGCTGAAAAACATTTTTGAGAAAATACAGCATCTATTCCTATTAAAAACACTGGAGAGTATAGGAATAAATGGACTGTTCCTTCAAATAATTAGCAGTATCTATCTGAAACCATCAACAATCATCATACTCAATGGGGAGAGGCTAGTGGCATTCCCAATAAGATCAGGGGTGAAACAAGGGTACCCATTATCACCACTACTATTCAATATTGTATTAGAAGTGTCAGCAATTAGAGAAGAAAAAAGAAATTAAAGGAATTAGAATTGGGAAGGAAGAGACAAAATTCTCACTCTCTGCAGATGACATAATGGTATACCTGGAGAATCCCAAGAAATCATCCATAAAAACTACTGGAAAAAATGAACAATTATAGCAAAGTTGCAGGTTATAAAGTAAACCCTCATAAATCCTCAACTTTTCTATATATGTCTAGCAAGATACAGCAGGAATAGCTAGAAAGAGAAATCCCATTCAAAGTAACCTCAGACAATATGAAATACTTGAGAGTCTATTTGCCAAGACAGATTCAGAATCTTTTTGAAAACAATTATAAAACACTTCTCACACAATTTAAATCAGATTTAAATAACTGAGCAAATATCAACTGCTCATGGATAGGTAGAGCTAATATAATAAAAATTACAATTCTACCAAAACTAAACTATCTGTTTAGTGCTCTACCAATCAAAATTCCAAAAAATTAATTTAACAAGTTAGAAAAAATTGTAAGTAAATTCATATGGAGAAATAAAAAGTCAAGAATTGCCAGGAGCTTAATGAACAAAAGTGCAAAAGAAGGTGGCTTAGCCCTACCAGATCTAAAATTTTATTATAAAGCATCAGTCATCAAAACTGTTTGGTATTGGCTAAGAAATAGAGTGGTGGACCAGTGGAATAGACTAGGTGTAAAAGCAGGAGATGATTATAGTAATCTGCTGTTCAATAAACCCAAAGAGTCCAGCTACTAGGATAAAACCTCCCTCTTTGTAAAAACTGCTGGGCTAATTGGAAGTTAGTATGGAAGAAACTTAGATTAGACCAACACCTCACACCCTTTACCAAGATAAGATCCAAATGGTTACAGGACTTAGACATAAAAAACAATACTATAAGCAAATTAGAAGATCAAGGACTAGTTTACCTGTCAGATCTATGGAAAGGGGAGCAGTTTATGACTAAGGAAGAGTTGGAGAACATCACCAAATACCAATTAGATGTTTTCGATTACTTTAAATTAAAAAAGTTTTTGCCCAGATAAAACCACTGTAACCAAGATCAAAAGAAAATTAGTAAATTGGGAAACAATCTTTACAACTAATGATTCTGACAAAGGACTCATTTCTATAATATACAGAGAACTGAGTCATATTTTAAAACAAAAAGCCGTTCTCCAATTGACAAATGGTCAAAGGATATGCAAAGGCAATTTACAGATGAGGAGATCAAAGCAATTCATAGCCATATGAAAAAATGCTCTAAATCATTAATTATTAGAGAAATGCAAATTAAAGCTTCTCTGAGGTACCACCTCACACCTCTCAGATTGGCCAATATGACCAGAAAGGATAATGATCATTGTTGGAAGGGATGTGGGAAATCTGGGACACTATTACATTCTTGGTGGAGCTGTGAACTCATGCAACCTTTCTGGAGAGAAATTTGGAACTAGGCCCAAAGGGCAACAAAAATGTACATACCCTTTGACCCAGCAATACCACTACTGGGTCTATATCCTGAAGAGATGAAGAAAAAGGGTAAAGACTTTACTTGTACAAAAATATTTATAGCAGCCCTGTTTGTGGTGGCAAAGAATTGGAAATCCAATAAATGTCCTTCAATTATCAGAATGGCTTAACAAACTGTGGTATATGTATGTCATGGAATACTATTGTTCTATTACAAACCAGGAGGGACATGATTTCAGGGAAGCCTGGAGGGATTTGCATGAACTGATGCTGAGTGAGATGAGCAGAACCAGAAAAACACTGTATACTCTAACAGCAACATGGGAGTGATGATCAACCTTGAAGGACTTGCTCATTCCAACAGTGCAACAATAGGGAGCAATTTTGGGCTGTCCACAAAGGAGATTGACATCTCTATGCAGTTAATGAGTTGTGGAGTTTGAATAAAGTTCAAGGAGTATTCCCTTTAATTTAGAAAAAAAAACAGATATCTTATTGTCTGATCTTGTTACTTCTTAGAATTCTTGTCTCTTCTCTAAGGATATGATTTCTCTCTCATCACACCCAATTTGGATCAAGTTACAACATGGAAACAAAGTAAAGACTGACAGATTGCTTTCCTTGGGGGAGTGGGGGGAGGGAAGTAAGATGGGGGGGAAAATTGTAAAACTCAAATAATATCTTTAATAAAAATTAATTAAAAAATAAATAAATATAGCACTGTTTACCACATGAACAAAATACCATTCTCACTATTCTTGGATCTATTTTCTATAGTTACAGTAATTAAGCCATGAACCTGGAACTAAATTAAAGACTTTGTGATAATAAATAAAGGTAGTGTAAATGTTACAGCTTAAGATAGCTCATTCAACCGTCATCAAATGTTTTTTACACCTTTGGCATACTCTTTTTACTCAGTTTTCTTGCAGGAGTTGATGAATTTTTGAAGCAATGTAAGCTCTTGCAAGCTTAGCGTTCTAAGACTGCAAATACAGTCTAAACACAGCTTTGCAAATAAAGTTGTATTTAGACTATTTGCAGGGTCACTGGTATTTCTCTGAATAATAAATATTATTGCCTTTGGTTAAGAAATATGGGATCAAATTTGCATTAGAGGGGAAGTTAATAAAGTGCTTTGTTAATAACTCATAACTGAAGTATAGGAAGCAATTATTATGGATCTTCTCTGCATCCTCTGCTTAACACTTTGGAAACAAGACTAGAATTTCATTCACTATCCTTGATGTAAGCATTCTATCATTCATTATATTAACAAAATGTAAAGTTTTTTTTCATATTTGATTCAATATTTGCTTTCAATGACCATATAAACCAAGTTTTGATACCAAGTTAACTCTGAACTATATTAAAATTTATTTTAACAAAATAAATAAAAATACAATAAAACATAAATAATTTTAATTAGAACCTTTCTAAGTCAATATGAGTCCCTCAGGGATCCTTATGTATTGTTTAGATGCCCACTCATTTCTATTTGAGTTTGGCACCACTGATATAAGCAACCTTGACTCTCTACATTCCATTTTGAGAGTGCTCCCTCTATTCTAATTTATTTACTTTTTGAACTCCTGTAATATGAGCTCTTAATGCTCCCTATATTTCCTTTAACTTTTTTTGGCTGTTTCTTACAGTTTTTAAAGGTATCAAAAATTCCTGAAATTCTCTGAATTTCATTCTTCATTTCTTCTTTTTGGTTTCTTAAAGAAATGGACAATATGATGTTCAAGTTGTCAAATGTACCTAAAGGATAAATATTGATGCAATCTTATATTTTGCTGCAGATTTTTAAATAGTTTTATTAAGCCCCTTCTACCATGTTGTATTTCATGTCTATCTTCAGGAATATTCCTACATAATTCCTTTTCTCATGTTCCTAATCATGGCAATGTCCATAGAATATATTCATGTCCATATCCTGAAATATTTTTATGCTCTCTGTTAAATACTATGGAAGAGGGGTGGCTAGGTGGCACAGTGGATAGAGCACCGGCCCTGGAGTCAGGAGGACCTGGGTTCTAATCCAGTCTCAGACACTTAATAATTACCTAGCTGTGTGGCCTTGGGCAAGCCACTTAACCCCGTTTGCCTTGCAAAAACCTAAAAAAAATACTATGGAAGAATACATTCATTCATGATGGTTATAGCATATGCTAACTTTTATTTTTTTATTTTTTTAGGTTTTGCAAGGCAAATGGGGTTAAGTGGCTTGCCCAAGGCCACACAGCTAGGTAATTATTAAGTGTCTGAGGCCGGATTTGAACTCAGGTCCTCCTGACTCCAGGCCAATGCTCTATCCACTGTGCCACCTAGCCACCCCCATATGCTAACTTTTAAAAAGTTATTCTTCATTTTTGCAAATTGTCTATTTGTTGAATTTATGCTATCATGTTCAAAAAGGACTTTTCAAAATTCCATTTTATGTAAGCTCATCTTTTCAAAATCATTGGAGATATTCATTCTTTTTGCCAGTCATTTCATTATTAAATAATACTTTTGAAATTTATTTCAAGTATAAATTTTTAATGTCTTTAGATTCTCCAATTTTTTCTGCTTTATAAATCAGAAACTCCTTAATTTTCCATCACTCATTTAATATGAGTTTAGGAAAGAAGTTATTTCTTATAAGTTCTCTGAGTTAATCCACAATATGGTTTATTTTATTTTTTAAATTATCATATTGATATTTTCCCCTTCAAATATATTTTCCATTGTGTTCTTCCTCCTTTTTACTCCTAGAGTCATTCCTATTTTTTTAAATATTTAGCAAAACTATCCAATAGAACAACAACAATGAAACTGACAATATATGATATGTTCCTTTGCAAAGAAGCAGGGAAAATAGCTTCTTGTATCTATTCTTTGGTGTCAGGCTTGATGATTAAAATTTTATTGCATTCAGTTTTTATTATTTAGTTATTGATCTTTTCATTTATATTGTGGTAGTGATTATGTAATTCCTCATCTGGCTCCTTTTACTTCATTTGCCATCATTTCATATAAATCTTCCTAAGTCTGTCTATATTAATCAAATTCTTTGTTTCTTACATCTGTGAAATTCTACTAAATTCTACTAAATTCATATATATCACAATTTGTTTAGTCATGCCCCAATTAATAAGCATCTTCTTTATTTGCAATTTACTACTACTATAAAAAGTGTCATTTTAAATATGCTGGTATATATAAGGCCTTAGTTCTTGACACAATTATTTGGGATATCTGCTAAGGAATAGAACTTCTGTGTCAGGAGATAATGATATTTGGTTCACAAAAATCTGAATTAATAACTCTCCCAACAATGTATTCATGTGATGATTTTTCAAAGTCCCCCCAACACTGACCATTCCCATCTTTTGTCATGTTTGCCAAATATTGACTATGAGGTAACAGAATTCATTAAGTCATATTCATCTTACTATTTGAGATTTGAAATATTCTTTCATATGATTGTTAATATTTTACAATTATTCTTTTTTAAGAACTGTTTATTCCTTTTAACTTTTAACCAATAATTTATTGGGAAATAGTTTTGTATTTTTCATAGTTTTCTTAATTATCTAAGTATTCTAAGTATATATCTAAGTATACTTATCAAAAAAATCTCATATACAAAGATTTTTCTCTCCAACTAATGATTTTTCTTCTTATTTTAGATGTCTTTTGTTCATACAAAAGCTTTTCAATTTTGTGTAATAAAACTTACCTATTTTATCTTTTATAATTGCCTCTATCATCTATTTCCTAGTTAAAATTAATCCCCCTAGCCATAAGATGATATTTATGAAACAAATTTGATCTGCTTCTCTTGTTTATCACCTGATATTTAATATTCAGGACATATATTCCTTTTTAATTTCTTGTGGTGTAGTACAATGGTGTGAAACTCAAATAGAAATATCAAAATGTTGACATAATATCCAAAATTAACACTGTTTCATTATACCTTTATTTTATTAAACATTTCCTAATTATACTTTGATCTGATAAAGCATATGGCCCTTAGATTATGAGTCTGTTTTAAAATGTTGCTCTTGATCTAGTTTCTACAGATAGGCTTGAATTCAAATGTGGCCTCAGATACTCATTCATTGGGTGAACCTATGCAAGTCACCTTACCCAGTTTGCCTCAGGAAAAAATGGCAAACTTTGTCAAGAAACAATTGAAGAAACAACTCAACACTACCTGATAGATATTATTAAGATCTACTATCTTTTTAGGAGATGATAGATACAATTATATTTCAGTGTAATTGATTTCCTTTATAATTTTATGTATTTTATTTTGTACATTTAAAAATATTCTGAAAAAAGACTTTTTTATTTCAAAAGACTCCATGATACAGAAAAGGTTAAGAACACCTGCAATGACATTTATCAACTTGTCATAGGCAACAATAGGAGGTCCTTGTCTTACAATTCTGAATAGAATGTAGTTGTATCAGATTAACTTTCTTTTAGAACTCTGAGAAAGCTCAACTCAACTATAATTTTTAAAGGGAAAGAACATTTATGCCAGTTGCTTCATAAGGTCTTTCATGAACCACCTACTTGTAAATTCTTTTCCTGGCTAGTATGTCCTCAAAGCATTCTATGAATGTGCTTTTTGCATATAATTATTGTCCTACATTATCCTACATTGCATGCTTATGACATCTTTACTACATCTTTACTACATCTTTACTACTAAAAAGTGAACATAGTATAGAGGCAAGACTTCCTATGTAGTCAAGAAAGACTTATGCTAAGATTCTGGTTTTGATTTGTTAAATGTGTAGCTTTGTGTAGGTCAATTAAGCTCTCTTGGCCTCAGTTTCCCCATCTGAAAAAGTATGGCAATGATACTTGTACTACCTACTTCAGAAAATTTTTTTAAGGAAAATTCCTTGTAAACCTCAATAAACCTTGTTGCTCTTTTTTGTTGCTGAGTCTTTTTTAGTTGTGCCCAACTCTTCATCACCTCATTTAGGATTTTCTTGGCAAAGATACTATTGTGGTTTGCCATTTCCTTTTCCAGTCATTTTACAGGTGAGGAAATTTTGGCACATAAGATTAAATGACTTGCCTAGGTTCACACAGTGAATATGTATGTTTTTACTAACCTGTCATTAAATGTTCTTTATCTCATTTCCATTAACTGCCTCCTTTCTTGCACAGTAATGCCTAATGTTGGAAAGAGCACTGATCTTAGAGTCAAGAGGACGAGAATTCAAATCTGGTCTTAGATACTTGACACTTACTAGCTGTATGACCTTGGGCAAGTGACGTAACTCTTATCGCCTCACATCCAGGGTCATCTCCAATCATTCTGATTCATATCTGGCCACTGAATCCAGATGACCCTAGAAGAGAAAGTAAATCTGGTGACTTAGCACAGCACCTCCTCACTCAAATCCAATTCATGTGCTTGTCTTGACATTATCTCTCTAATGTCATGGTCTTCTTTGGGAATAAAGGACAAACATCATCATCAAGTGTCTAAGGCCAGATTTGTCTGGGATCACATGAATTATGTCTAGATCAACTGCCAATCGCATTAACAGGGTATTAACTTCTTTCTGGACTTGTTGCCAGTGATGAAAAAATTATAGAGTCTAGAATACCTCTCTTCTTGAGTCATTTTTGAATATAAAATATGATATAATCTTCCATCATAGATGTCTCTTCCATTTTGCAAATGTTAAGCTGTGAGTCATTGAAAAGTACCTAAAACTCTCCTACAGACTTATAGCAGTAGTTCTTTTGATGATGCATCACCAAAGGAGACAAAGGTTAAATAGAGCAGTGAGATATGAGGGACTCTCTGTAGCAATATTTGTAAGTTTACCAAAGCCAACAATGACTCCTGTTCTCTTTCTGTGATTACATCTTGAATATCTGAATCATTTAAAGTATAGTCTCAAAATCTGAAATAACCAACCTACTATTTTGTGGGCTTCTATAATTGTTTTGAAGAAAATTTTCTGGTCACAAAACATGTATTTTTCCTTCTAAATCTTCCATAGCTAAGAACTTGGTCAATATTTTTAGTAACCACGCAAAGTTATTAGTAAGCCCCTTTTCCCATCACCAATGGCATCTTTCTAGAAATTCCAGTCAAAAAGTTTCTATGACATTTAATTTATCATATAAAAGACATGTAACCAAAACTTAGAGCTGCTATCTTACATGTTCATCACCTGGCAGTGGCAGTTGAGAGCCCCAGGATCTGCATTTAAGCTAGAACAGACAGACTTTGTCAATGTACCATCACTCTTCCTGGTACTCAAGCTTGAAATATTGTGTTTATCTTCGACTTTACTTTCTCTTCTCACTCTCACATCTCTTCACCAGTCCTGTTGACTCATCATTTGTAAATATTGTCCAGATTCCATTGTCTGCATGCACACACGTGCACACTTGCACACACATTGTTGTTTAGTCCTTTTAGTTATATCTGATTCTTCATGACCCTAATAGTTTCTGTCATGGTTATTTCTATTGTTGTTTGGCAAAAATACTGGGATGGTTTGCCATTTCCTTTTCCAGCTCATTTTATAGATAAGGAAGCTGGGACAATCAGAATTATGTGACTTTCCCAGGATCACAGTTAGCAAGTCTGAGGCTGGAAATCATGAAATGAATCTGTGAGAAGGAAAGAACTTCCTTCCCCTCTTCCCCATCTCTTTTAACCTGGCCCTGAGAGATGGACCAAGCATTAGGGGTTAAGGTGATGAGGGCTGTTTGTTCTATGTGTTTTTCTTTTTCTTTTTTTTTGGTCAATGTTGATTGTCCTGTTTCAAGTCCTTCCCTGGACTCACTCAAATGTGAGTTGAGTCATGTTGACCTTAGAGCCTAGTTTACAGACAGGATAGTACATCTAGTTAGCTTGGAAGGGAAATCTAGAAGAGTCAAAGTGTCTGAGATGTGAGTCTGAATAGAATTTGGACTTTAGAACTGTGCTGTATAGATGCTGAGTAAGCCATGAATCTAACCCCCTTTCCCTGCCCAGATTTCAAGTTAATGCTAAGAAAGGGCATCATGACTCCCAAAGCATGGGGTTGGGGAGGCTTGGGGAATGTTTGTTTATTTATGATTATATCTGTTAAAGTAATTATATCTGTAAAGTAATAAATCCTTTAGAAAAGCTAATCTGATATTAGTAGTTTAATGAACTGGAGTGGAGTTCTCTCCACTTGGGAGAATACCATCAGTAGGGTCTGGGGCTATTTGTAGAGACACAGTAAACACCCTAAGGGTTCCAGAGAACTCTAGAGGCTGGAGTGAAATCTAATCTACCTGTACTTCCACATAATAAGGGCCACAGTCGTCAGTGTTACATAAATACACACACAAATATATATATATATATATATATATATGTATATATATATATATATATATGTATGTGTGATATATATGCACACACATAAAATACTCTTTGAAAGTTAGAAATATTTCATTTTTGTCTTTGAAACTCCAGTAAGAGCTTAATAAATTCTTTCTGGTTGACTGACTGATAGCTATTAAGATAAAGTGATGTATGTAAAGTACATCATAAACCTTAAGTACTATATAAATGTTAGCCATTATTATTATAAGGGGGTATGGTATAATGGATAGAGTGGTGACTAAGGAACCCAGAAGATTTTGAATCAGGTTCAGTCTCTGACTTGTACTGTCCATGTAACTCTGGGTTAATGACTAATCCTTTGAGTTCCCCAAATGAAACTCTTAATCTGTAATGGGTTTTTTGTTTTTTTGTTTTAAATTTTAGAAAGTTTTATTTATTTTGAGTTTTACAATTTTTCCCCCCATCTTGCTTCCCTCCCCCTACCCTCCACAGAAGGAAGTCTGTTAGTCCTTACATTGTTTCCATGGTATGCATTCATCTAAGTTGAATGTGATGAAAGAGAAATCATATCCTTAAAGAAGAAACATATAGTATGAGATATAGCAGAATTACACAATTAGATAGCATTTTTTTAAATTAAAGGTAATAGTGCTTGGTCTTTATCCAAACTCCACAATTCTTTCTCAGGATACAGATAGCATTCTCCATCACAGTTTACCTGTCAGATCTATGGAAAGGGAAGCAGTTTATGACCAAGGAAAAGATGGAAAACATCATTAAAAATGAACTAGATAATTTTAATCACATTAAATTAAAAAGCTTTTGCACAGACAAAACCACTGTAACCAAGATCAAAAGAAATGTAGTAAACTGGGAAACAATCTTTACAACTAATGTTTCTGACAAAAGACATCTCTAAAATATACAGAGAACTGAGTCAATTTTTTTAAAAAGACAAGCCATTCCCCAATAGACAAATGCTCAAAGGATATGCAAAGGCAATTTACAGATGAAGAAATCAAAACAATCCATAATCATATGAAAAAATTGCTTTAAATCACTAATTATTAGAGAAATACAAATTAAAACATCTCTGAGATAGCACCTCAATGGTGGTATCAACCTTAATGGACTTGTTCATGCCAACAGGGCAGCAAGCAGGCACAATTTGGGGGTGTCTGTGCCAGAATCTGTAATGTTTTAGATCAGTGTTTAACTTATATTGATATAAGGCATTTTCATCATTAGGAGTTCCCTATATCAATGAAGTCACAGGTTTGGTCCTCTCTTTGTCTCTGTTTCTATGTTTCTCTCTCTCTCTCTCTCTCTCTCTCTCTCTCTCTCTCTCTCTCTCTCTCTCTCTCTCTCTCTCCCTCCCTCCCTCCCTCCTTCTCTTTTCCATTTTATATGCATGTGTATATATACATCTATGATATATATGTGTGCATATGTGATTTTTGCCCTGTAAAGTTAACCTTCACAGATTCTTTTTTCAAATCCAGCTTCAGATACTGGATCCTGAGCAAGTCACTTAATCCTGTTTATCTTATTCCACTAGAGAAGCCAATGGCCATTTTGTTACCAAGAAAAAATCACAGGGTCACAGTCAGACATTACTAAACAACAACAATCCAGTATAGTTAGTAAAGTACTTCATTCACATTTATCAATTTGATCCACACAACCTTAGGAAGCAATTACCACAAGTATTATTTCACCCACCATAGAGAAAATATCAGAGAAGATAGATAATTTGCACAGGGTGACATTTATAATGTAAAAATTTAAGATTAGAACTCAGAGCTCCCTGACTTTTTCAATTATGTCATTATCACTTAATAGTCTCATCATATTTCTTCTTCACCCAGGAAAACATTGCCTAGATATGGAATGTTTGTTGAAAAGCTCTTTGTCCTTAAGCCTACAGGATGTGTATTCCCACAGCCATAATTAGTCCAGTTCTCAAGGGGCCTGGGTGGCATTTCCTCAGACCTTGCAGAATGGGTCTTCAACTAATCCAAAGAAAATAAATAGCTTAGAAAAAGAGGAGAAAGGGGAAGTGGCTTGTGTTGTATTTACAGTTTGGAAGACCATGAAATACAAAACAAATGATATGCATAAAACTCTAATAGTAAACCTGAGGGCAAAAATATAAAACAGATCATAAATAGCCTTGATCTTGGCTAGAGTATGGGTTGTAACAACCAGCTTCTAAACTTCCCAGAAAATCTCATGAACAATATGGAATGGAATCATCTTTTCAGCACTCCAGCCTACCCAGATTACTTGGGATAGAATACAGTCTTCTAGGATAGAATAAAGTCTTGCTTATCTATGACCATGGGATAGTGGAGTCAGGAAGCCAAGAAGTCTACAGATCATTCAAGTATTTCATCATGACTACAAGTCTTGAGTTATTAAGCACTTGATCTTGGTACCTAAAAAAGAGAAAAACTTAGATCCATTCCCTTTTCATTTTCTCCCCTGAAATCAGTGAACAGGACTGGAAAGAGAAAAAGAATATCTGCCAGAAATTTCAGGTGGTGAGTACTTAAGTTTATCCCTTAAGTCAACAGCCTGTCTAGTTTCTACAAACTTTTTGTCCCTAGTTTTTCTGAGTAGTACTTGAATATACAAAGATATTACAAAATAATGGAAATTTCATAGTACTCTAATTTTTACTGGAAGGGAAATTAGAAATCAAAAGCCAAACATCAAGGAGGAAAGGGGAACGTAAAGGTTTAGTTAACAGTTAGGAACATAGAATCCATAAACAATCATTTAATTCAATAAATATATACTAAGGACCTGGGGCAGCTAAGATGGCACAGTGAATTGAGCCACGGACTTAGAATCAGGAAGACTTATTTTTATGAATTTAAATTCAGTCTCAGACATTTTGAAGTTGTACACCTCTGGGTAAATTACTTAACCATGGTTGCTTCAGTATCCAGTATCCCCAGCAAGAAAATTCTGAATGGATGTCAGAGAGAGTCAGACATGATTGAAAACAAAAAAAACAACAAAAATATCTACTAGGTGCAGCACCATCAGATGCTGGGAAAAAATTAAGAGATTATATAAGACATATTTCGGTCCATATCTTGACTTTTATCTTGCCATTGGACTTCAATGACTCTGGAAAAAAGAATGAGACTGACAACTCTGTGCATCTCTGACACACTGTTGATAAAGCTGTGAACTGGTGTGATCATTATGAAAAGCAACTTGGAAATAAATCCAAAAAGTTATTAAACTGTGAATTTGACTTGTTGATTCTGATACTGTCTGTAACCCAAAATAGTAAAAGAAAGAAGCTCATAAGCATAAAAGCATTTATAGTAGCTCTTTTTTGTGATGGTAAAGAATACATGGTTACAGTAAATGAATGTGATGGAACACTATTGTGTTTTAAGAAATGATGAAGGGCTGATTTAGAGAAACCTGTGAAGATTTTTATGAACTGAAGCAGAATGAAGTGAAAAGAATTTAGAGAACAATTTTAGACCAACACATTTTAAAGACAATCAACTTAGAGAGAGTGACTTCAACCAACACAATGACTTACCACTATTCTACAGAACTCATGATGAAATATACTGTCTACTAATAGATTCTGAGTGTAAATTGATATATTTTATTCTATTTCTTCTGTTTTCTTTATGGGCGACTGGGGAGACATGGCTAAGGTAGGAATTTATTTTGTACAACTATGCATGTTGATAATGATTTTTGTTATTCTTTCCTTCTCAATGTGAAGAAGAATGGGAAGGGTGAGGGAGGAAATTCAGAACTGAAAATAAATTGAATTTAAAAATAAATAAAATGAATGGTCACAGCGTAATATATCTGATTTTAACTGTAGATTGCAGGATTCCTCTGAAGTCTACCTATGATACCTAATTGAATAATGGAAGGAATCTTGAATAGTCCAAGTCTACTCCAACTTTTTTTTTCTTTTTCAAGGCAATGGGGTTAAGTGACTTGCCCAAGGTCACACAGCTAGGTAATTGATAAGTGTCCAAGGCAGGATTTAAACTCAGGTCCTCCTGACTCCAGGGCTGATGTTCTATCCGCTGTGACACCCCTTGTTACCCCTCTATTCTAACTTTTGGCCTGGCATTGGTAAACTGTCCAGGTTTCACAGGCACATAGCATTGAGGTCAGCACAATGGTTCTGTAGACCTTTACTTTGGTTGTCAGTCTAATACCTCTTCCCTCCCATTCTTTCTTTCAGTCTCCCAAATACTGAGCTATCTCTGGCAATGTGTCAACCTCATTATCAATGTGTATCTCCTTGGAAAGAGCGCTGCCAAGGTAAGTGAAACTAGTCCACAATACTAAAAATGTCTCCATTTGCTGTAATCAATGGTTCCACATATGGGTGGTGTGCTGCTGTCTGAGGGAGCTCCTGTGTTTTTTGGTATTAGATCAAAATTTGGTGTTAGATCAAAATTAGCACAAGTAGGGGTGACTAGGTGGCATAGTGGATAAAGCACCGGCCTTGGAGTCAGGAGTACCTGGGTTCAAATCCGATCTCAGACACATAATAATTACCTAGCTGTGTGGCCTTGGGCAAGCCACTTAACCCCATTTGCCTTGCAAAAACCTAAAAAAAATTAGCACAAGCAGCAGAGAATTGATCCACACTTTGTTGCATCTCAGCTTCACAGGCTGCATTGAGAGCACTGTCACCTGCAAATAGAAGATCATGCACCAACACTCCCTCCACTTTGGTCAGGAACCTGCATCACTTCCATTTAAATTGTTTTAGGGAGATTCTGAAGATCACCTGACAGGAGAAGACACCAAACACTAAGATCCTTTCTCAAGCTAAACTACCTATCATGACAACATTACTTCAGAGAGTGCAACTACGATGTGCTGGACACATTGTTAGAATGTCAGAAGTATGCTGGCCAAAAAGACTACTTTATGAAGAATTCACACAGGGAAAACTCTCACAAGGGGTCAGAAGAAGAGATACCAGGACACCCTGAAGATCTTAAGAACTTTGGAATTAATGATACAGTTTGAGTGACACTGGTACAGGACTGCCCAGCATGGTATGCCCTCATCAGTGAGGGTGCTGCACTTTATGAGGAAGGCAGAATTGAAGCAGTTCAAAGGAAAAGTGAGATAACCTAAGTTTGGAGTCCCCACCCCAGGCTCATATGAACACTTTGTTCCTGACCTATGGTAGAGCATTCTGAACTTATATTGGTCTGATCAGCCACAGTCAGACACACTGTAAATTGTCTCAACATAATAATGTCATTTTTGTCTTCTTTGATAGCAAAGGACAAGAACCAACTAACTCCAACTTCTAGTAGTTTCTACCAGGCTAAAAAGGTTTCAAGTTCAGGCCTAAGATAAGCTTATGACTGTCATTTAAGAATCAACCTCACCAGACCCATCAGCCAACACTTAAAACCAGGCAATAAAGTGAAGGAATTTTTTGTTTATTTGGTTTGATTTGACTTTGCCATAACAATAAATCTACTCAGGCTTATAGAGATTGCAGTTGATCAAAATATGGAAATATGTTGAACATGATTGTACATGTATCACCTACTGTCATGAGGAGGGGGAAGAAAGGGAGGGAGACAGAACAATGTAGAACTCAAAAGTTTACAAAAAGTTAAATGTAAATGATCTTTATTGGGGCGGCTAGGTGGCACAGTGGATAAAGCACCAGCCCTGGATTCAGGAGTACCTGGGTTCAAATCCGGTCTCAGACACTTAATAATTACCTGGCTGTGTGGCCTTGGGCAAGTCACTTAGCCCCATTTGCCTTACAAAAAACCCCTAAAAATGATCTTTACAAGTAATTGAAAGAATAAAATAAAATAAATTTTCAAAAAAAAAAGGAAAAAAAAAGATTGCAGTTGATGACAATGGAGGCAGTACCCCACACTAATAAAAATCATGGATCTTTTGCAGAACAATTCAGAAGGACAGGAAGAGAATCAGGAAAAAGCAATGTCACAGAAATCTAAGGAGGAGAGTATCTGGAGAGATGATCAAGTGATTAGAGGGAATAGACCAGTTCCTTTAAAACCCAAAGTCATTTCACCTCTTAATCAATTTACCTTACTTTACTGAGATCTTCAGTGGAAGATATGTCAGGATTAAAATCATAGCCTCTGACCTTTATATCTTTTACTCAGTCATGTGGTTTTTGTTTTTACCTGTCATTGATGTTTTAGTATTTTTTTAATGTTTCTCAAATATGGGATCCATGTGGCATACCTGCAATGAATGGGGAAGGAGGGAAGTTGATTGTTTTTATTGCACAAGTTGTTGGAGGCAGAGCTGTCAATGCTGTTTGCTTTTTTTTTTTTTTTACCCCATCTTCTTTCATGGTTTGGGGGGAAAGAATATATTTCGTGAAGAATGCAGTTTGTGAGTACATGGTAGCCTCTCAATAAAATATAATTGAAATGAATTGAATCACAACATATAACAAGGCAGTACAGACTGCTCTAAAGGATAGGATGGGGAGCCTGAATCATGCAGAAGAGTCTTTTGGGGAGTCTTCCAACATAAAGCACAAAAGCAGAACAAGATCTTGAGCCCTATAACATCAGATAATATTTGCCTAAGGGGATTGGAAAAACCAAGTAGAACATAGTCTCTATAAATATGTAAGACATGCTGGCGGGTAGAAAGACATGACTTCAAGTATTTCTGTAATTATAAATTTGCTTCAGGCAAAAATAATGATTTTTTTTCCTAATGAATTTATGTATCCCTCAATCAGATGTTCTGTATTTAGAGGAGGGGGCACTAAATTATGTAAATGTTCATGTGCTGCATATTTTGAGAAACTGTACATCAGGAAATTTATCAGCATGTCTCTCAAAAGCCATTTGTTGCTGTCTAATTGGAATCCTTATTCTTTGAGGGGTTGTTTTGAACAGTATTCATTTATTATGTGCTAAGGGCCTAGCTGAGTTTGGCAGCATTTTATATGCTTCATTTACACTGGATTAACTTTTTGTGAACAGACCTCTCTCAAATCTGAGATTTTGTGACTCTCTAACTCCTCCAGTCCAAGTCTTAATTATTAAATCTTGCCTGATAAAATCACCAAAGGAGTGATCAATCAGAAAGAAAAAGTAAGGGAGAAGTGGGAGCCAAGGTCAACTCCAGACAAAATTAAAATTGTAAAATAGTCTGTTTTTCTTTGCCTGGACCCTAACCCCTTTCCCTTTTTCTTCCCCTTCAAACTTTACCTACCCATCCCTCACTAACAGTCACAATGTTGTTTTCCAAAGAGAAAACTTAGTATCCAATAAATAAATATAAATTAATATGTTAATTGGAGATGACTAAGAGACTTCTTCAGATAAAGAAAAAAACATTTTTATAGTGGTCTCCTCCAGACATTGCTTCTACTTTGGAGGTCTTCAATTATTCAAATTTGAGACCAGATCAAAGAAGAAGGCAGCAGCTTTACAGCCTGGGAAATGACATTATTTGTGAGAAAACAGATCCCAATAGCAAACTGCAGAGGACTACTTTACTAATACATGCAAAGAAATCCAACTACAACTCCTCTTTTTTCTATAAGAAAGCTATGGTGTCCCTGTCTCCCAAAATCTATTGCCAAAATCTGTACTCACTGGTGAAAGTCTTGGAATATAATATAGCAATTGTAAGAGATAATGACCTTGATCCTTGGTTGTTGTCATTTCCGTGTCTTCCTCCCTACATAATATCCACTCATCTATTTGAGTTTTAAAAATTGAGAACTCCAAAACCCTAGAGTCATAATCTAATAATCTAATATTCAAAGATTAAAATCAGGACCTATACACATCATAATCTAGTATTCAAAGATTTAAAATCAGGAGCTATATGACATATTCACCCTAAATTATAGTAAGAACTCTGACTGAGAACCAAGCCCCAGGACAAGGAGTCAAGTCCACAGAAAAATAGACCTGAATCTGAATGCACTAGCTACTTAGTTATGTGTGATTTGGCCTAAGGGGCTAAGAATCTCCTGGAGATGAGAGACTTCAGTAGTCACAATAAAACAGGTCACTCCCTTAGGAGAAAAAACAGCCAAGAGTTTGTGTGATATTTTTTCTCCCAGAGATTTCCTGGTTCATGGTCAGGGCGGTTGATTTTCTAAATGAAATATAGGAAAACCTATGACTTTAAAGTTGAAAAAGCATCATCAACTTCACTATTTTTATGAAGAAGAGGTAACAACTATACCAAAGGACTTTAGCTTAAGAAAAACTGCAAGCAGACACATGATGTGTCCGATGGGACCATGCTTGATAACGTACAGCAAAGCAGTTTCTGGAAGAAGTCAGTGGGGAGCAGGACCAGAAAGAACTGCTAGCTCTGGAGCATCACTAGAAAATACTAGCAGCCCTGTAACATTGGAGGCATGATCTCTGACCAGTCGATAAACATTTATAAAGTGTTTATCTCTGGCCAGACACCTGCTAAGCACTGGGGAAACAAAGAAAGATGAAAGACAGTCCCTGCTCTCAAGAAACTCATAGTCAATGTGGAGAAACAGCATGTAGACAGCCATGTCCAAACAAAATCTATACAGATAATTCTTGCTTTACATAATTTTGTACATTCAAAACAAAAAAAAAAACAACTCTATGTTAACTTTACTACATCATACTGCTCTCTCTCTCTCTTTCTCTCTCTCTCCCCAATTCTGCCCCTCACTTTGGCAGTTCTCTATGGCCTCTAGCCCCTACCCCCACCCCCTCAAAAGTCTTCCAAGTAAAAGCAGAAGAATGGATGTGGGAAGAGACCTCTACAACCTAGGACGTGGCTTGAGAACTCCAGCCAAGAGACAAGACCTTTGCCCTGTGTTCCCATGTGTGTCTGTCTTCCCTCACTCAGTATTTGGGTACCACATGTCTGTCCTCAGCCCCTCTGTGTTCCTTCTGCTCTTACTTGTCTAACAATGGTCTCATGTGTTCTTGAATCAAGCATCTGCCTCCTCCCTTCACTGTAGAGAAGCCCTCTTCCATGGTGTAGCCATTTCTGGGGAATTCACCCTACAAATGAAGAATGACCCAGATGTTACATTTACTAACTCATCCTTTCTGGATTTATCATCTTCCCCAAATTCTTATGCCTCAGAGAGACACAACTAGATAAAAGTATGTTAAGCTTTCTGAAAGGGAAGTTCATTTGCATTTTTTCAGGTCCCCCCCCATTGCTTTTTTCCACTAAACTATTCCTATAGTTGACAATCTACTGAGTAGGCAAGACCTACCTCCAGTAAACCTACACTTTGGCCCATGCTATCTCTTTCCTGTTCAGCATTTTTTAAAAGACTCTTCAGATCGCATAGGCTGGAAAGTCTAGGATTACTCACTACTGATCAGTATGGGAGCTTTGATCTTTTCTGTTAGACCTAGGCTAATTTCTCCATGTGAAGTCTGGGGCCCCACTCCCTTCTCAGAGGGTTGCAGTACTGATGCCAAATTTGCTGTAGAAACCTGTTGGGCTTTAGCTGCTCAAAATTCCAAGCTCAAGATGACCATCAGCCTCAATTATGGACATGAATCATCAAATTACCAATTCTTCAAGTCTTTCTATACATGGACAACTTGTTCAAGGATGGAGGAAAATCTGTTGCATCTCTATCTGCTCTTGCCTCAGAAAAATGAAATGCTTCAGAACAACAGATGGGAAAATTTAGGTTGACAAGTATAAAAGAAGAATGTAATAAATGTTTGTAGTGGAGGAGGAGAATGCTATTGATGGTGGTACCATAATTAAATTATTAATTCATAAAAGAAATATGAATCTAGTTATGATCATATTGTAAATGTTAATACTACAGAGACCAGCCTACAGACCACACTCTGAGAACCACTAGGCTGTACTCATCAAGATTCTTTGATGTTGGGTTTTTTCTTTCCCAAAGAGGCACAGATGGACATATGACTAATTCAGCATGACCTCCAAGAACATGAAGAGTGGCTTTTTCCTTGATAACTAAGTAAATTCCCTGATCAGAATCACTAAATGACACTATCTGCTAGACTTTCAGAGATACATGATGTCTCAGGTGGCAACACCCTAGGGTCATGAGTAGGACGGACTAAGAATAATTTCCTCTCTAGGAAAAGAAAAGAAAAGATGGGGAGTTAATCTGCAGGAAAATAGGGTAAACAACAACTTACACAAAGCATGTACACACACATGTGCACCCACATTCACATATGGGCAAACATATGTATATACACCTTCATAGAAGGTACTACCTCTCTCTACCCTGAAGAGCTATTTTAGTGTGTGAGTTAGGCCCTTATTTAAGGATGAGTGTTGCTGCAGCAAACAGAACACTGAATTTGGAATCAGGAAGGCTCATCTTCATGAGTTCAAATCCAGACTCAGATACTTCCTAGCTGTGTGACACTGGACAAATAACTTAACCCTGTTAGCTTCAGTTTCCTCATTTATAAAATAAGTTGGAGAAAGAGAGTAAATCACTCCAGTATCTTTGCCAAGAAAACACTAAATGGGGTCATAAAGAGTCAGACACAACTAATAACTCAACAACTCAACAACAAAAAACAATGCTTCCCACACAACAAGAGGGATTGGTGAGGGATTCTCCCATGACCAGATATGTACCTGTGTCACCCAGTTGTACTTACTGTTCTACAAGGTCCCATGCTTCAAGCAAATATCAAGATATGCATGTAAACTAGAATCAATCTTGAAGCTGGGAAGGATTTCAAAGATAAAATAAGACTAAGAATAACTAGCACTTATAAGATCCTTTAAGATTTACAGCTACAAATATTGCATTTTATATTCACAACAACTTTGGAAGGTAAAATTGTCATTTTACAGATGAGAAAACTTGGACAGAGGAAGAGACTTCTTCATTTGCCCAGGAAAGTGACTAGGTGGAATTTGAACTCAGAGTTTCATGATTCTGGGACCACAACTCAATCTGTCCTGACAATCAATTAATCTGCAAGTATATATTAAGAGGCAGGTATTATATTATGCTCTATAGAAATACAAAGGTGACTGAGTTCTTGTCCTGAAGGAGTTTACATTCTATCAATAGGTAGATGCCCATAGCAACTTCCACAGTCCAAATTTACCTACAGTGAGATCACCTTTATCCTTCTCAGAGAGAAGAGAAATTTGTTCACCTGCTGCTCTAGTCTATTCCTGCCTGGGCATATCCTGGGTTATCTCCCCTCTAGGGATGAGCATATCTGGGAGGAAGGAACAAATATCCCCTTTTCCTGCATAAATAGAGCCTATAAGGATGAAGCAGAGAAATGAATCGATTGTACCCAAAGCTGTTTGGAAAGAATGGGCCCAAATGGGCTGTTATTTTCCTTCAAGCACTAGATCAATAGAAGCAACTCTGCTAAGAATCTATCGTCTAGCAGCATACTAATAAAATAGAATAGGATGGGACCCCAGCTTGAACAAAAGGTAGAAACATAGTCTAATTGTGAACCTCTGAACAGCAGCAGTGATGGGTAAATGATCAGATTATTTCTATTAATAGAATATAGTGATATTAGGTGCAATGCAGCCTATACCTATGCTTCTCTAGGGATGGAGAACCCCCCCTCCCTCAGGGCAGCACTACCCTGATCACCCATCTTTCAATGTGTTCTACTTGATCAATATTCTTCCTAAAATGTTGCACCCCAAAATACATATGATATTCTAGTATGGTCAGACAAGGGCAGAGTGCAACAGGTCTATTATCTGCCTCATCCCAGACAGTGGCCTCTTTTAATACCTACCCCCACCCCCTGCTCAGATCAAGTTATCTTTGATAATTGCTTTGTCTCACTGCTGACATGTTGAGTTTTCAGTTCATTGAAACGCCTAGACTTTTTTTCATATTCACTGTTATCTTGCTACAAGCTGTCCCACCTGTTTTTGTATTTGGTTTTTAAAAACCCTCAGAGGCAGAATTTTTACTTCTATCTCCAATGAATAGTATCTTATTATAGTCTCCATTATTCTGAAACAGCTAAATGGCTCAAAGTGCCCAGCCTGGAGTCAGGAAGATTTGAATTCAAATCTGGAAAAACACACTGACTAGCTGTATGACCCTGCACAAATCTCTTTATTCTATTTACTTCAATTTCCTCAACTGGAAAATGAACTGGAGAAGGAAATGGCAAATCATTCCAGGTTATTTATTAGGAAAAACCCCAAATGAGGTGGAACAACAATCATAATATCAAAAGACTAATGATTTAATCAAAAGGAAAGTGGGCTTTGGCAAACCATATGTCACTAGGCCTCAGTCTTCTCACCTGTAAAATGTGTTGGAGAAGGAAATGGCAACTAAGTATCTCTGCCAAGAAAACCCCAAATAGGGTCAGGAAGAGGAGGACATGAACAAGCCACAACAACCATCATTGTTCTAATCTATGATTTTTTTTAATGTCTTCATTCTGTTGTTCTACATGTTGGGCATCACTTTCAGATGGTAATTTATGTAAGTTTGAAAAGTATATAATCTATGCCTTCAAGTCACTGATAAAACTGTTGAAGAACAAAGAGAGGGTCAAAGGCAAATAGAGAGTTCACCAGAGGCTTCTATCACTTTTAATCGCAGCTTTTCAGGTTTAATAAACTCTCAAAGTATTTAGTAACTCTCTACATTGTCCATCCTAAAATATGTCATCAATTGACTTACTGGATCAGCCTGGTGTCTAAAAAGAAGAGCCTTGGATTGGTAGATAAAAGCAGTGATAGTTAATCACCTACTTGAAGTTTCCTCTTCCACAAAATAGAGGGTATGGGGTGTATAGGTTTTAGAGTTACAAGGAATTTTAGATAGAAATTGCTGGAGTCTTTTTGAACCAACTCAACAGCCAAATGTTAAAGTTTCAGTGTGAGCATTTACACCTTAGAAATTCACTACAAACAGAAATTCGCTATACAGAAGCATCTCTTAAATCTCTTCAAGAGAGTGAGGAAGATGATGCTAATAATGTATCTTGAACTTAAAAGTCTTTTCTGTTTTGCATATTTTTCCTAGAGAATAGGATTATTAAATATTTTACTAACATATCTAGAGGATTATCTTGTCCAATTCCAACATTTTAGAGAAGAGACTGAGATGAAGGGACATGTTTAAGATCCAGTTAGCAAGTAGAGGGGCTAGAATTTGAACCCAGGCTCCTTGATTATAAAACTATAAATTTTCTACTTCACTCCACACCACTGTCTCCACATATAGTTTATGGAAATACACAGCACTGCTGCAGTAGGGTCAACTTTGGGGGTTCCTTATCCAAATCCCTCTATACCAACAAGGAAGGTCCCAAGAGGTCTATATCTATCCCTCAAAATTCTATGGTCAGATGTTGGTGTTCAGTCATTTTCATTCCTATCTGACTTTTTGTGACCCCATTTGGGGTTTTGTTCCTTTTCCAGCTCATTTTACAAATGAGGAAACTGAAGTAGAGTAAGTTACTTGCCCAGGGTCACACAACTAATGTCTAAGGTTGGATTTGAATCCAGAAAGATACCTTCCTGATTCCAAGCTTAGCATTCTATCCACTGGGCCATCTAGCTGCCCAGTAGGTTTTTTAATGCTATTATCTTGAATCTAATTTATTCTAATATTCTCTTCTCAATATCTTTCCATGGCCACTGAGTAACACCCTAATCTCATTTAATGCATTATGTCCCTCCATATCTTTGATTACCAATTAACATTAATTAGCTTATAAGAAGATATATTTACTGATGAGATTTTGCAAAAACCAAAATGCAAAAACATTCTTCCTCCTCCCCACTTTCCCCTGCCCTCAACAGTAACACAGTCTTCCCTCTATTACCTCAATCCCTGGAGAAAGTGAATGCAAATTCAAAGTAGTTGCTACAAGCATTCTTCCCACTATCAAGTTCACTTTAAGTGTGGCACAGTCAATGGACAAGTCAACCCTGTGTTTGCAAGACATGGTTTCTTAGCTGCTGGGTCAATCTGCTACTCCCTGAAGCAAGCAAATCACTTTTCCAGGGCTGCCTTCCTCATGAGTGGCAAACTCATGGTATTTGGGCAATTCCTGAATTTCTGTTATCTACTCTGTACCATCTCCATCATTTGTTCACCTAAAAGAAGAAAAGAATGAAACCTAATGAAGACAAGCAAACTTATGTGTTCATAACTTTATGTCAGCCTGCATAGAATAGGATGTTTGTTCTCTCTCTCTCTCTCTCTCTCTCTCTCTCTCTCTCTCTCTCTCTCTCTCTCTCTCTCTCTCTTTCTCTCTACTTTTTCTATTCTCTCTCTCTTTTCTCCATGTCTCTCTCTTTCCCTCTCCTCCATCTCCCTCTCCCTTTCTTCTCTCTGTCCCCTCTCCATCTCCCATCTTCACTGATTGCCTCTTCCTCTCTTCCCTTTATCTCTCTCTCCCCTCTCTTTCTCCATCTCCCTTTCTCTGTCTTACTCTTTATCTCTTTGTCTTTTTTCTCTCTTTATCTCTCCATCCCCCCTCCTTCTTCCTTTCCCTCCCTTCCCCCATCTTTTCCCCCACCCTCCACCCCATAAATCCAGAAGATACAGCAACAGCTTTGCACCTTGATCACTACCAGGAAAGAGAGTGGTCAGCTTGTCAGATGGAGGTCTTTTGTATTCATACTCAGTACTAGCTGAACTGCCAACTCCAAAACCCAACTTTACCATTAAGTAGATGGACAGAAAATGACCACAAAAGATTTCAAAAGGGCCTCAAGTGGAGAACCAGGTGCCTCCATGGCATCTTGTACTTCTCTAAACAACTATATGGGTAAGAATCAGGCCCAATGTTTCTAGAACTGAGCCTTCATTGGCTTGTTTCCCTCTCATAGAACATTAGTATAGTTGACTTGTTTATTAACTATTCCTTGTTTTTAAGTTCTTTGAAGGCAGGACCTGGGCTTTATCCATAAAAATGTGCAAAGTGATTATTGAAATTTTAGATCCTTGATAAATATTGATGGTGATAATGACAGTAATGATGACAATGATAACAATGACAGTGGCAAAAAAAATACAAATTAGAAACTCCAGAACCTTTAATTGAGCTTTATAATAACTTTGCTCAGAGTTAATAGGGCTAAACACCAATAATAAGTTCAGTTAATCAGTCAACAAGCACATACTCAGCTCCCATGTGTTAAAGTTTATTTTTTCTTTGTTAGACAAAAAAAAAATTGGTTTTTCCCTTAAGGAACTTAAATTCCACACAGGAAGACAATTTGTATACATGTAAAATATAAGCAATCTACCCATCTTCTGAGAGAGAGATAATAGAATCAGGGTATAGATCTATTTCTTGGACACAGAATTTGTTTTGCTTTCCTATGAATATTCATTATGAAGGATTTGATTGTAGCTTAGATAGTGTGGTGGATAGAGTGATGGACTCAGAGACAGAAAGATTTGAGCTCAAATCCCACATCAGATACTTATTAGCTCTGTAATCCTGGACTACTCACATAACCCCTCTCATCCTCAGGTGACCTCTTTCTCTCCATTTCTTCTCTCTGTCTCCTCTAAAATGGGAACAATAATCACATCTTCCTCACATGGTAGTTATGAGAACAACTGAGATATATTTGTGAAACATTTTGCAAAACTTAAAATGATGTATTGAATATAGGTTTAGATATAGATATATATATATATGCTACTTAATATTGTTAGATTTTATTTTCCATTTTTTTCTCAATGGAACAGAATAAGGAGAAAAAACAAATTGCTGTTAATTAAAAATTATT
Source organism: Macrotis lagotis (assembly GCF_037893015.1). Taxonomy (NCBI): domain Eukaryota; kingdom Metazoa; phylum Chordata; class Mammalia; order Peramelemorphia; family Peramelidae; genus Macrotis; species Macrotis lagotis. Next base: position 253,286,958 of record NC_133666.1, read on the forward strand.
TTTTAAAAAGTTCATATGTATTGTGTGGTGTTTATAAATAAAAATAAAATTTATTTTAAAATATATATGTTTTTATATGTGATTATAAAACTATACAAATCTATATCAAAGGCAAGGATATAAATTTATTTTTAAAAAAGATTGTGTTTGTGTATGTATGTGTTTATGTATATACGTGGTCTAGGTTCAGCCACCTCCAGTGAGCCTGTAAAGTCAGTCAGTCACATGTCATAACACTAACCTAACTCCTGGGCTCTGTTTCTTCAGGACAGTAACATTCTTTTATTTTCTTGCTGTAGGTCACATCATTTCCTTTCTATTTATCTCAGGTTAGTGCACTTAGTGGTAGGTCTGCATATTTCCAGAAAAAACTGCTCCAATTATTATCAACGCAATCGCTATTTTTATTATGAGAAATATTATTGTGGTATTTGCAAATAAAGTAGAAAATAAATTTCCTTAGGCTAGGGACTGTTTCTTTTTGTCTTTGAATCTCTAACACCTAGCAAAGCGATTGACACAGAGTGGACTTTTACTGAATGCCTATCATTTGAGATAAGTTAGCAACGACCAGCAGAGGTGTCAAATAGATGGCCCTGGGGCAGCCTGTAACCCCAGAACATTAAAATATAATTGGGAAATATTTGACAAAATAAATAAAAATACAACAAAACATAGGTATTACATTTTAAAATTATCAATATGTGGCCTGCAGAGATCCTAATGCCCAGATTAATGACCCGATGTCTATTTGAGTTTGATGCTGACCTAAATTGTATTTAGATGGAAATCATCTCCTGACAAGGTGTTCATAATAATAATAATAACAAAAATGGAAAATGCCTTTGAAAAACTTGACTTGGAACACTCAGAGCTATTAGTTTCACCTGCAATGGAACAACTGTGATTCCTGACAGGAGGTTAATTAGCTCTTTCCCAAAGGGTTGGCATGACCATAATTAAACCAATAACAACAGAAAAAAAAAAACATTCCCATGGGTCATTTCAGACAGTTTGACAATAATGAGAAATGGCATCCGGTAAAGTGTATCAAGGCTTTTTCCTTGTTACCATTGTTTAATTATCCTTGGCTCCATAATACATGTTCTCAAGCATGAGGCAACTTCAAGCAGCTTTGTGTCACTGAGGGAACCATCCTTTTATTGAAGGCAGGTGTCCCCTACTCTTGGGCCTCCTCTAAATACACAAGGTAGAGGAATGTGAGAAAGGTTCCTGATGTGGATAGAGTAATCATGTCCATAATTATATGGTGCAGTACATCATTTCCCTGGGTGATGATGTGATTAATAACACCTGCTGTATCATGATGGCTGCTCCATTATATAAACATATCACACTCATAAATATTTAGCAATCTGGAGGCAGGGAGGATGAGAAGCAGGGCCTATTCAGTGGAGGGTCTGACACATGCAGGCCTTCCCTGCCTGAGAAGGTTCAAAAGGAAAATATTAACAAATGCGACTATTACCCAGTATTTTATATACATATGTGTGTGTGTGTGTGTGTGTGTGTGTGTGTGTGTGTGTGTGTATATATATATGTATATGTATACATATATATATATATATGGCTACCAAGTTGCAAGAATGGTGTGGTTGTTCAGAATACTTGCATGAACTAAGAGATCAAATACCTCTCTCTCTTCCAGCAGCTGGCATAGGCTTTTCTGTCTTCCCCCAATTCTTTTATGTGTGATGTCTTGTCCAATTAAACTATTAATTATTTTGTAAGCTGGGACTGTCTCATTTTTTTCTAGTTCTATTACCTAGTCCTTAGAATAGTTTGTCACATAGAAAAAGCTTAATAAATACTATTTTTCTATCACAATAATAGCTAGCATTTCACTGAGTGTTTATAAATGTGAGAATATGATCTTCATATTCTAGGAAGTAGGTGCTGTTATCTGTTTTATAGTTGAGGAAACTGAGGCAAATTATAGTCCAGTGACTTCTTCCTCTGACAGCTAGTAAGTATCTCAGGTCAGATTTGACTCAGATTTTCCTATCTCTAGGCCCACTTTTATCCTCTGCACCAACTAGCTGCCTCTTTAAACTCTTATTCCATAGGTTCAAGGAACTCTATTTGAAGATTCCTTTAATACGTACCAGCATCTTCACTTCAATTTATAATCTTAGGAAATTTCCTAGGGCACTAAGAGATTATGCAAGGAATCCACGGTTACAGAGCCAGCACATGTCAGAGGTTGAGTCTAGGTCTTCTTGACCTTGTTTGGTATGACCATTCATCTAAGAATTCCACCAGGATGTCTCTCAATAAACGTTTTGTTTTGTTTTCTCATTCATTCATTCATTCATAAGAGATGAAGATGGTTACTTACTGGCTTTAACTGTCCTCCCCATGTTAGTAAACTTGGACCTAACCCTCCCTGTCTCTGGACTTCTCACCTCCTCCCTATCCACCCAATAGAAGGCCCTGAGAAATGATAGTCATTACTGGATACACTAGAACTTTTTCACATAAGACATTAGGTAATGCAAGACTGGGGACATACCTGTGAGTTACAATGTCACACTACCAGGCTTAGTGCAGGGGTGTGCTGACTACCATTTAACATTCTGCTCTCTAAAAGTATTATGTGTAGGGCACATTTTTAACTTAACCCATATATGTGTGTACACACACACACACACACACACACACACACACACACACATATATATATATATATATACATATATATACTTTATATATCACCCCATATATATAAACCCTTTATATTTATTTTATCACTTAATTTAATTTATTTAATATCACTTTCTTAAGTCCAATCAACAAAACAATAAATTAAGCCCTAATTTATAGCATTTACCAATTTCTGAGGTGAAATTGCTTGCACTGAAAATGTGCACCAGTACCTGCTCTCTCCAACCCTACCACCATCAGGCCATCCCAGATTCCCTTCCATCATTACCTTCCCCATAAAATAAACAGCATCAATATTTCCTCAGGCCAAACTGAAGAACTATTTTTAACACCAAGAAGGCTCAAGGGATCTTCTTTGGTCTATAGCCAGCTAATGGGATGGGAATGGGAATAGTGTGATGTGGATGAGAACATAAATAGAACTGTTAGGAGATGTGTGTTTTTTGGTTCAGAAAAGAACCTTACTGCCCTGCCACAGAAGTTCAACCTATCTATTCTCAGGGACTTGACCGTGTCTTTTTGCCATAAGTATACCTTGATATGATCTTTTCTTTGGAACCATAATGTATCACCTTACACTCTTGAACTCTTTTGAAACCCCCAGGTATCACTGGGCATTCCCCCTTCTCTCCACTTCCCACTACTTTTGTTTCAAATCCAAGATAATGACTTAGGAAAGTTTTGTTTATAAGCATTCAAAATACACAAAAAGCTTAAGTAAGCATTATTTACAGATCCTTTCTAAGAAATTACAGTTGATAGAGGGTTGGAATCAGGAAGATATGATTTTAAATCCTACCTTAAACACTTTTAGATTGTTGTTAACCAAGGGACCTCATAGCATTTTAACAAGAATGAAACATTTGGGGGAGAGAATGGCAGGTTAGGACTCTCTCAACTCCTCCCTCAGGCTTCTGATCAGCAGGAACAACACTAGAAAGTCTTGCTCAACTGAGTCAATGACTTTTCTTGGATGAAGATTCCTTCCCTGCTCTGAATGTCTATTATATGCTACAACTAAGCAAACCCACTTTTCTTGACTGTCATATGGATTATAAATTTCTTGTTTATTTACCTAATCTATGAGGAAGTAAGCTTGAATCAGTCCAATCAATGATATCATCATCACCATAACCATCATCACTGGCATTACTTAGTACTTTAAAGTTTGCAAAGTGCTATACTTGACTCATTTTATCTTCTCAAAATCCCCGCGAGGTAGGAAATAGCAGTCCAAGCATTCACAGAATTATGCTTTAAAAACAGCAGAAAAGGGGCAGCTAGGTGGCACAGTGAATAGAGCACCAGCCCTGGAGTCTGGAGGACCTGAGTTCAAATCCAACCTCAGACACTTAATAATTACCTAACTGTGACCTTGGGCAAGTCACTTAACCCCATTGCCTTGCAAAAACTTTAAAAAAATTTAAAAATGCTTTAAAAATAATAAAAAATTTAAAAGAACAAAAAGAGCAGACAAAAATGTTGGACAATCTGACAAATGGAATATACTATTGAACTTGGGAGTCAGAAAGAAGTGTGTTCAAATCCTACCACTGATAATAGCAATGGGACAGTGAATTAGTCATTTAACATTTTGAACCTCAATTTCTTCTTCTCTACACGAGAATAATAACAGCATGACCATTTCCACTGGATTTAGTTAAGGGTAAGAAAGCAATAATTAAAATAATATATTTATTTAATGCTTTCATCTTTTATCCATATTTTTATTTGAGTCTGACAACAGTTTATGAGGTGAGTTATACAAGTTTTATAAGTGAAGAAATAAAGATAAAAAAGATGAAAAATGACATAAATATTAAGTGTCTGAGGCAGGATTCAAAACCCAGTTCCAATGAATTCAAGTCCAATGCTCTAGTCACTAGACTATACTGACAGTAGGTAATATAGAGAACATGTTTTCAACTTTGATTTAAGCATCCCAAACTATCCCTTTCACATCCCAAACCATCTAAGATTTATTATCACCCCCTCTTCTAATGCACCCCAACTTCTGGAACTAGCAGATGCTGCCAGGAAATCATTGTCAAATGGATTCTCTGAACATGCCAACATTGTACCAATAAAGATACATCTGAGAGGTCATCCTCATACATTGTATTTTATTTTGGCTTTGAGTACAAAAATGTGTTGATCATGGAATCCTTGGGGCCTATAATCATCCAAATGAGAACTTGGGTGGCTTCTCTAATGGCTGGTTTCTTCATCTGAAGTTCTGTTCCCAGGGTGTTTGCAGATCTGTTTCCCTTTCAGAAAATGCATCTTAAACAAAACAAGCAGTTCGTCTGTGGTTACAATTGTACTCAATGAAACAGTAGGGTTCCAATGCTGCCAGTCAACCAGAGGGAGATGAACAGTAGAAAGCAGAAAGGATCATTGATTTAGAATTGGAAGAGATCTTAGATCCTCATTTTCCAAATGAGGAAGTTGTATATAGTCATATATATGTTTGTGTGTGTGTTTGTGTGTGTGTGTGTGTGTGTGTGTAGATATACAAACAGATATAAAAACATTGAACAAAAAATGAAAATGGACAATGAATTGGGCCCAGAGTTAAAATGGAGGAAGAGACCAGGTCCTTTGCTAATCATTGTTAAAAATACTAAACCTGACAAGGCCAACCAAAGATCCACGGAGACCCCCATTTAAGGTGTCATAGATAGATTTGGGCACTTGGAGGCTTCCCTTCTTCCTCAAGTCATACCAAAAAGGTGATCATGAATGAACACTCTTTGACTCTATTCATTCAACCACTTCCAAATCTTTACTCCTTGACCTTCTAGGCTTCAATTATTATGAATAAAGATCTTATCTAAACTTTTGGGACAAATTCAAGAATTTTGAATTAACAGAAGCAGAAATACTTGCATTTTGATACTTCTTTGGTGCTAATATTTCTGATGTGAGGACTCTGTCCTACAAGGTAGGTACCAACCTCTCCATATCTTTTCATCATATAGGGATCTAGACTCTATCCTCCCATAAATTTTCTTTAGTAGGCTCCAATATGCTGGAGCCTTCCTCCAAGTCTCTCAAAATTATAAAGAAACAAGTGGAACATATGGGCTATCCATCAGTCATCCTTCGATCTCAATATGAGATCAGCATATTTCCTTTTCTCTTTGAAAATATCATGTCATTATTGCACACAAGTTAGTGTTGTTAATATGCCACCAACTACCTAACTCACAATTGAGTCACTCATAATTATGAACATTCAAAGATATTTGTATTCTAAAATTCAAAGTCTTAGAATATTATTCCCAAAAGAATATTAAGGGTGAAAGGATGTATTTTTATTTTGAGGAGAGTCTTGGAGATTTTAAAAATGCAATTATATAATGTCCTACAGACAATCTAGTCCATGTTCTTCCTCCTATTAAATTATGGGTCTAATTCATTGTTCATTTATAAACCTGTTTCAAGATATGTGTAATGATAGACAAGCCTAATGTATTGAACATGTTTCTTCTATGTGTTCCTCCCAGTCTCAAACTGAAATTTTTGGAGGAATTGTAGAGTCTCATTAAGGAGGCTTTTCTATGTTCTAGGGCTCAATGAAATCTGAGTCATAATGTCATCTGCAAACAGTATCATCTGAAAGATTTTGCCATCTATGAGGTTCTCCCTTTGATTTAAACTTCATGCTGTGTGTCCCACATGATGGTGGCAAATACCTTTTGACAATCTACACTTATTATCAATCACATTAACAATAATATTAACAACCAGAGGATCATCAACTGTTGTTTTTATATGTTTTGTCAATTATTCATACTTTAATACTATACTGAAAATTTGCTGATTCATTGGTCAAATCTTTTTTAATGTGACAGTTTAATGAAAGCAAGTGGTGCCTGGGGAGCAAGTATTTCCAGAACACCTGGCACATGGTGATGGGTTCAGGTTGAAGGTAGGACACTGACTTGGAGGTTCTGGAGAGTCTGAAGATAGTATGAGAGCTCTGAGGATCCCAGGGAGACTGTGCCATTGTGGTTAAAGGAAGACTAGAATAGAAATAAAGCCATCATCTTACTCAGGCCTTAGTTCAAATGCTATATCCTTCAGTGAAGCTTTCCTGACCATCCAACCTGAAAGCAATTTCCTCTTTTTTGAATCTCTTTGTTTTTCATTTCTTTTATACTTCTTTCAGTAATCCTTGTGGTTTTGATGGAATAGGTACTCCCTCCACTAATGTATATCACAATACTTTCCATCCCTTAATAGATGGTTCCCTGAATTACTGTGGCTTAAAATGTCATTGCTTGGGGGGGGGGTCAGATGAATCAGTTACTGAGTTGTTACTCTCTCTGAATTTAACAAGTCTTTACTGCTATCTGGACCACAACTGAAGCCCATTGAAGCATCAATGTACATATTTCCCCAAATCCCAGAATCTTAGAATTGAATAGGTCCATAGAAGTGATTGGATTCAACTTGTACTTGAACAGAAATTCCACTTTACTTCCAAGACTTCCAGTGAGAGGGAACCTTTTAACTCTCAAAGCAACTAGTCCTATTTGGAGATAGCTCCAATTGGTAGGAATAATTTCCTTACTTCAAGTTAAAATCCTTCTCTTTGCAACTTCTACCCATTGTTCTTCAATTCTACCCACTGACACTAAGCAGAAGTCTAATTATTCTTTCATTGGACAAATCTTGAAATACTATTATTATTCCTCTTGAGTCATCTCTTCCTTTTAAATGTTTTTTGACTGATTTTTAATTTATGTAAATAAGAAACCATTTTCATAACATAGCATAATAAAAGTTGATTGCACATGGAACTGTAAATCTATATTATGTATAACTTCCTATTCCTTTAAAGAATATACTAAAATTATATAAATTTCTTTTTTTCCCTTTTTTCTTCCCTTTCCCACTTTTCCCTAGAGATGTCTCCCACTAGACACAAATAGGTATGTATGTGTTTATGTATATGTATATATATATATATATATATATATATATATATATATATGGATGTTTGTATATATCTAACATAAAAATAAAATTATAAGAGGTGGATAGGTGGTGCAGTGGATAAAGCACCAGCCCTGGAATCAGGAGTACCTGGGTTCAAATCCGGTATCAGACACTTAATAATTACCTAGCTGTGTGGCCTTGGGCAAGCCACTTAACCCCATTTGCCTTGCAACCCCCCCCAAAAATAAAATAACATTATAGTCTATACATACTTTTATTGATAAGAGCTTTCTCTAAATGTAGATAGATTCATCCTTCATATATCCTTTATATTAACTGGAATATCTATAATAGTCAAAATGACTTAGTTGCTCGAAGTTGTTCTTAAACAATATTACTATTACTGAATATAATGTCTCCTGGGTTTATTTCACTCTTCATTATTTTGGGCAAGTCTTTCCATATTTTTTTAAGATTATCAAACTTATCATTCCATCACAATCATAACGATAACTTGTTCAGCCATTCCTCAAGTGATAGGCATCTCTGCAACTACCTCAGTTTCCTCAGTCAACCCTCATAGGCATGTTCTTCAAATTCTTCTCTGCCTGTATGTTATAGTGGGAAAAGACTTGATCTGGGCCTGAGGACCTCGCTTCACATCTCATCTCTGCCATTTGGCATCTCTGTGACCTTGGATAAATCATTTCATCTCTTGGAATCTGTTTCAATTTATTTGTTAAATAAAGAGTTGGAATGCATGACCTTGTGATATTATGATCCATTGATTTCCAGTTTGCCCATGTCCTTCCTAAACAGTGACTCTCAGAATTGAACTTGAAACTCCAAACAGGATCTGACCAGGATGCCCTGCTTGTTTCCCTTGGAAATATAATAACCCTGTTTTTTGACCTTTATTAAGGAAACCTCAGATTAGTTGGTTTGGTTCTTGTCGTTCATTATCGAAGAAGTCCAAAATGATATCGCTGTGATTGAGACAAATTACAGCATTTCTGACTGTGACTAATCAGACCAAAACAAGCTCAAAATGCTTTCCCACAGATTGGTCACAAATAGTACATGTAAACACCTCCAGGACTTACTCTCAGCTTATGTATACCACATTTCCTTTGAACTGATTCAACTTTGCCTATCACTTAGAGCACAACACCTTCTCTGATGAGGGTATACCATGCTAGGTGGCCTAGTGTCTCCCATGCTGTATAATCAATTCTAAGATTTATCTTAAGAGAGACTTTTTTGGGTGTCCCACTATTGTTTCTTCTGACCCCTGGGAGTGCTTGCCTTGTGTGAGTTCTCCATAAAAAAGTCTTTTTGGCAAGCGTACTTCCAGCATTCTAACAACATTACCAGTCCACTGTAGTTGCACTCTCCGTAGTAATGTTGGAATGCTAGGCAGTTTAGCTAGAAAAAAGACCTCAGTGTCTTGTATCTTCTCCTGCCAGGTGATCTTCAGAATCTTCCTAAGACAATTTAAATAGAAGTGATACAGTTTCCTGGCATGGCACTGGTAGACTGTCCAGGTTTCACAGGCATATAGCAATGAAGTCAACACAATGACTCTGGAGACCTTCAGTTTGGTAGTCAGTCTGATATCTCTTCTCTCTCATACTTTCTTTAAGAGCCTCCCTGACACAAGCTAGCTCTAGCAATGTGTGTGTCAACTTCATTGTCAATGAGTACCCCACTGGAAAGTACACTGATTCCCAAGGTAGGTGATCTTGTCTACATTACTTAGAACATCTCCATTTGCTGTAATCAATGGTTCCACATGGATGGTGTGGTGCTGGCTGATGGAGCACCTGTTTTCTTAGTGTTAATTGATAGATCAGCATTAACATAAGAAGCAGAGAATCAATCCATATCTTTTGCATCTCAATTTCATAGGCTGCATTGAGTACACAATCATCTGCAAACAGAAGATCATGCACCAACACTCCCTTCACTTAGGTCTTGGCTTGTAACCTTTTCAAATTGAATAATTTGCCATCAGAGCAATAGCTGACTTTGAGACTATGTTCATCCTCAGCAAAGGCATTGGATAACATGCCTGAAAACATCATACTAAAAAGCATGAGAGCAAGAATACATTCTTGTTTCACTCCATCGGTGACTGGGAAATCTCAAGAGTTTTGTCCACTATCCAGAACCTGGACAATCACACCGTCATGAAACTGGCATACAATACTGATGAACTTCTCCAGGCAACCAACTTTTGACATAATTTTTCATAAACCTTCATGAGGGATGGTATCAAAGGCCTTGGTCAGATCTACAAACATTCTGCTTCTGGCATTTTTCCTGGAGTTGTTAGGCAGCAAATACATTGTCGACTGTTTCTCCACACTGGTTCTCAGGAAGGCCATCTTCTAGACTTTTGAGAAGGACTCTGGCAAGAATAATTTTTTTTTGGTTTTTGCAAGTCAATGGGGTTAAGTGACTTGCCCAAGGTCACACAACTAGGTAATTATTAAATGTCTGAGGTCACATTTGAACTCAGGACTGGTGCTCTATCCACTGTGCTCTATCCACCTAACTGCCCCTCTGGCAAGAATCTTACCAGAAATGACTAGAAAAGAAACACCTCTGTGATTCTCACAGGACAGTCTACTCCCTTTACCTTTATAAAGATGGACAATAGAAGCATTTTTGAATTCTTGGGGAATAACCTCTTCATGCCTTATAACCTGGAAAATTTCAATCAACTTTTGGATGAATAATGAACCCCTCACATTGTAGATCTCATCTAGAATAGAAGCAGCACCAGGTTCTTTGCCACTTGAAAGGGACCTCATGGCATTCAAAACCTCTTCTTTGGTTGGAATTTCAGCTAGGGAAAGATGAATGTAAAGGTAAACAATGATTTTTTTTTCTCCATTGATTGATGGTGGTCTATTAAGAACAGTATAGAAGTCCATCTCCCTAGGATCGTGTCCCTACTGTTAATCAATGTAACTCCATTATCACTTAGTAGTTGAGATAGATGCACCATAGGTCTTTGGCCCATAAATAGTCTTCAGGGCATCTTAAAAGCACTTTGGATTGCTATTATCTATCCAGTATAAAACTAAATTTCATCTGCCTTCTTACTGAACCAGGAGTCCTGGATCTCTCTAAGCTGTACTTGTACTTTACTTTTGATGGAATTAAATGCTGCCTTCTTAGAAATGGATGAACTATCCTGCTGGTAAACCCTGTGGAGTTCTTGTTTTCAATTTATCAGCTTCTGTATTTCTTTATCCTTTTCATCGAACCAGTCTTGGTGTTTGCAAGTGTTCTGACCCATATGAGCAAATACAATGCTGTACATGGATCTCTGAAAGTTACCCTCTCTTTTTCTGCTTCACTGCTGACAATTATGTGTTGGCTCAGTTTCCCCTCCAAGTTAGCAACAAACTGTTCTCACACAGAGAGACACTAATCTCTTGACATTAACTTTTCTGGTAATCATTTTGCCTTGGGGTCACCACTTGGGTTGAATGTGAATATTTAGCTTGAAGAGGATGAGTCTGTGATCAGTTCAGCACAAAAACATTGCTTATGTCAATCTTTTTTTGACCTCTATTAAGGGAACCTCAGATTATATCTAGATAGTTCAGTGGGTAGGGTGCCAGGCCTGATCTCAAATACTTCCTAGTTGTGTTACCCTGGACAAGTTACTTAACCCTGTCTGCCTCAGTAGCTCCTCTGTAAAGTAAGTTAGAGGAATGGCAAATCACTCCAATATCTTTGTTAAGAAAATCCCAAATAGGATTACAAGAAGTTAGACTCATTTTTTGTTTTTGTTCTTTGATTGCCATCTCATGGGGATAACTTGAATGAAAGCCTATGCCCTGAGCACCTTCTAATTTACATTAGTTTTTTGTGTTTATTTATGCTTCACATAGAATTTAGGCTCTTTGATACTAGCTACCACATTTTCTTTCCTCATTAAGGCTTACGAATGTGGGTTCTATTCATACCTTGCATTGAGAGATTTTGTACTGGCAGAAATACTTTAAAGACATAAATGAAACTTTAAATGACTCTCCACATAAGAATAAATCAATAAATATTAATTAAGCCCTGACCATGAAAGAGTTCTATCTTCCTTGAAAGCATTTACATTCAAATAGGGAAGACATCTCTCTCTCTCTCTCTCTCTCTCTCTCTCTCTCTCTGTATCTATATCTATATCTATACATTATACTTTACATGATCTAATAATAATAACATTAGCAGTCTACTACAATACCTAAAATTCCTTCCATTTAATTCACTCTTTTTGATCATATATATATGTATATATATATTTAACTGTGTTAATAGACCAATAAATCAATCATTTAACAAATATTTATTAAGTCCTTACCATGTGCCAGACACTAAAGATATCAGAACCAAATGAGAATTCTACCTTCCCTGGATGTGTGAAAGACTGTAATCCAAATGAATAGAGGAAGCACTTACATTGTTGAAAACATAGAAAGTAAAGTATTTTAACAAGGAAGGCATTATCTAGGAAGGAATGAGACATTATCAGAGATTAGTCCATTATAAACATTATCAAAAGGAAAAATACCTATTTCCAGGGACTGCATGAAGGAGAAGTAAGTCTTGATGATGAAGGAAGATCTACACAGGGTGCTAGTTTGTACAATGGAGAGTACTGAGAAGGACACCAGCAACTAGAGGTCACTGACAGGTAATAAGTATGAGGCTGGGGTACAGAAAGGAGGAGGAATATACTGTGTAGATATGGATTGAAGAATGACGAAATCCTTCTACTTTGACTCTATCTCCCCCGGAAGAATAAATCAAATCATTCCTTCTTTCTCTATCTCATTTCTTTTCACATTCCAATTAGGATTGAAATTATTGGAGTATGTGTCTGGTAACTAGTAGTTTGTATCAAAGGACCTGGGTTTAAATTCTATTTTTTTATAGTTATTAGTTGCACGATCATAGATATCATTAATTCCCTGAGCATCACTTTTTGCTTCTATGGAAAAAAAGAGGATAAAATACTTTCATTGAGTAGTTGGTGGTTGAGTGATTAGATCACTGCTGGACCTGGAGTCAAGAAGAGCTGACTTCAGTCTGACTTCAGACATTAACTATGTGACCTTGGCCAAATCACTTTACCCTCTTTGTTTAGTTTTCTTATCTGTAAAAATGAACTGGAGAAGGAAATGGCAAACTATTCTAGTATTTGTGATCCAAATGGGATCACAAATGATATGACTGAACAACAATACTTGCATTACTTAATATATAGGGCTATTGTGAAAAATTGTACTTAATAAACCATAAAGGAATATGGTTGAATTATTATAATGCATTACTTTGATTTTAGAGCTCAAGGAAAAAAGACAGTTAAACTAATCACTATTTGCCTGACTTCTTATAATGATAATAATATATTTTATTTTAGCCTGATTATATATCATATATTATATAAGATAAATAATAATAGACCTGTCATCTTATTGATGTGGGTACTCCTCCCATGATGCAGAGTCACCCCTCCTCCATATTGGCCTTCCTGTGTTTTTCTTGACCATGTCCTCTCATAAATCTGCCATAGGATATTCATTTAATAGACTGGATGTTTATCTCCTTGACAATGTGTGAATATCAAATGTAGCCTATCCATTAAGTTATCCCTTACTCTTAATGATGTGATGTTGTGGCCATCTTTATTTTTACCAGGTATAAGTTTCTCTAATGACATTCTATATTTGCTTTTCCTATATTTGCTTTTCACGTCCACCCTGAACCTCTCCATTGTTCTGTAGATAATACTTAACCTTCATTTTTCAGAGAATGAGTTATTTTGTGACTCTGGATTGAACACTCACGTAAAAGGTAATATGTCATATACTTCTGCTTTGCCACCATTTTTTGGAGCACAGTCTTGGTCTGGTTCTGGTAAATGAAACTTGTTATGTAATCACAATCCAGAGAATCAGTATTATTCAGACAATAGCCTAACTTGGAATGGTCTAAAGCTGTTAAATACAGTACAAAGGGGTTTTATAATGAGGTAAACAAAGGGAGTTGGAATCTCTAACAATTACAACAATGTAGGGTTGGCAGATCCCAGTTACCCCTGGACACACCAAAGATAAGTAAGTCAATTAGGGATAAACACAGGCATTGGTAGAATTCCTTGGATGGCAGAAGTTGCATTTAGAGACTCATCAATCATTTTCACTATTTGTGTCTACCCTCACCTCCTTTTAGGGTGAGGGTCTGTCCTATGTAGCAACTGTTTTTCTTCATATATTTTTCCTTTGCATAATGTGGCCTTTGGCCATTATGGGCATCAACTTTATGATGACTAGGTCTCAGTTCTCTTCTAACTCTTCATCCATTTAAGAGGCAAACTATGAGTTTTACAACTTGATCTTCTAGAAGCAAGGTCCCACTTTCAAGGTTACACTATTGGCTCCCTAAAAAAAGTCTTAAAGGAGGGTTCAAAGAGCCTTTCTTGCCATTCAGGGTTCTACTCAGCTCTTATTCTTCTGGGACAGACTCTGAAGATGTTCTTTGCTCTGCAGGAACTGTAGTCAATGTGTCGCTTCTAGTGCCTCTTCCTCCTGTCTCAGGATGTAGGCCCTGGCTTGTTTGTCAGACATCAAACTGAAGTCATTTTCCCTGTGGTTGCTTTAACTGGAACATTCAGCACATGGAAGGAATCAGGAAGATGAGGTCCTGTCAAGGTACAGTAGGTCAGGGTTATGGCATACCATCCCAAGATCCCTTTGCCTATGAAGAATGGAAGGATTGAAAAGTTAGAGGGGAGGAAGAGAGACAGACGGGAAGGAAGGAAGGAATGAGAGGGAGGGGAAAGAAGGGAGGAGGGAGAGGAGGGAGAGGTGGAAAGAAAAGAGGGGACCAGCCAGGAAACCAGACTAGAAGCTCTAGAAATGAGGGAATTTTGAGGTTCTGCTTTAAGCCAGGAAGGTTTTTAGCAAATGTTTTATTGTTTGTGTGTCTGGAGTGATTATATCCACTTTGAAGTCAAGTCTTAAATAATGTTTCTACTCAAAGACTCTCTCTCTGAGTACATGTGCAGTGAAATTCCAAGGGAGGGGAGAAAATTTAACTCCATCAAGCTAGAGGATCCCTTTCATCCTCCACCATCCTTTTTAGATGAGTCTAGCCAGGAGGAGGACATGAAGAGAAGAATGGAAGAAAACAAATAACAAAATGTCCTTGTGTTTGCAGGCAAATAGACCCATGGAGCATCTTGTATAATCATAAGATCACAGAGTTGGAGACAGAAAGAAGGAAAAAGACCTCTGAATTGATTTCAGTCACCCTCATTATAAAGATGAAGAAACAGACCCATAGAGGATGACTTGCTCAAAGTTACATAGCAAATATAGGTCTGTAGTAGAATTTGAACCAAGATTTTGCTGATTCTAAGTCAAATTCTCTAATTCTAAGTCCCCCATCTTTGAAGAGAAGAGGCTAAATGCTTAGACTGATACAACATCTTACCCAGGCAGTTTTAAACTTTTGGAGGGTGAGCCTTAGGAAGCCTTTGAACTCCTTTCATTTTAATGTGCTAGAATGCATTAAAAAAACAAAATACACAATACTGATTATAAGCAAAACCAATGCTATTGAAATACAATTATCATGATATTAGAAAAACAAATTCATAAACCTCAGGTTAAGAATTTACATTCTAGACTCTTCTTTCTGCCCTTCCCTACTGATGGGAAAAACTTTGACAGGCTAGAAATGCCCTTTCTCTTTTATGTGAAAACATTTGGGGCTTCTTCCCCAAAATAGAATAACCAGGTATCCTACAGGTAGAAGACTGTAAACAGGTACAAGACTAACCACACCTGAAGGGCTATCTTTCCTCACCTCACCTCTTTGTAAACTGAGCATCTTAAAGAGGGAGTGGAAGCAGTCTGGTGAAGAACTAATTTGAACAGATATTTTGAGATGGTAGATGGAAGATTTTGAGATGATAATGAGTATTATGTTTTAACTGTAGATTTAATGAATTTAAAAAAAATCTTCTGTTTTACAACTTTGAAGGATTTAAAAGTTCTCATTAAAGCAATGACCAACTATGATTTCACAGGATGGATGATGAAATGTATTACTTTCTTTCTGATAGAGGAGAGGGACTGAGGGGGCAGAATTAAGAAGTATAACTTTTGTTTAATTTTGCTGGAGTTTGTTTTGCTTGACCATGCATATTTGTTATAAGATTGTTCCTCCTCAACCCATGAGGAGACGAGAGGAATAGAAAATAGATTATTTTTTCCTGCTAGAAAAAAAAACAGAAACATTTTAAAAGCAGAAAATAGTCAGCTTTAACAAATATAATTGTGCCTTTTCTTTGTGGCTCTGCTCTGTGATTTCATTGGTCTACAGAAATCCTTCTACTGATGCTGATAGCAGTTCATACCCTTCAAATGTTATCTAGGGCAATGAGAGGTTAAGTGACTTGCTGGTGGTCACATTGCTGATAGGTATTTGGTGTCAGGATTGGTATACTTTTCTTCCTGATACCAAAACCAGCTATTTGTCCACTATAACCTTCTATTCACTGAATCTTGCTGGGCTTTTTTTTCTATCATTATTTAATATAATATGTGTTTTTTTCTGCTTCTACAGTGACAAATTCTTGGGTCCTTCTTTCATGTTAGAGCCATCTTTAGCTGCATGAAAACATTTCCCACCAGCAAGAGTTATTCTGTGGGAGGTTGCCCTTGGCCTTCTGAGAATGCCCTGAGATTCAGAACAGTCAGTACAAGGGCTAATGAATTCAGACAGTACTGTGGTTGGCAGAGCAGAAAACTACTTTTGGGTGGGAGCTGAGGAACAATTAGTTGCCTGTTGGTTGATGGACATAATGAAGAAGCAGGGTTAGTTTTTTTTTTTTTCCTCCTTAGGCTTGGATATAAAATCAAGAAAATCTCTGCTTTTTTCTCTCTTTGCCTTATGGGCTTTGGCCCCCTATGTAAGTCGGCTGACCTCTGTCTGACTCAGCCTTTTTCCTTGCAAATTGGAAATTATCATATTTATATACCACATGGGGAATGTGTTTGTTTAAAGGCTTTTGGAAATGTCAGACTGTGTAGAATGCTAAGTGCTAGTATTTTGGGAATTGTTGCTAGGTTGTTGGGAAGTCTTCTTTACTAGGTGGAGCCCTGGGATGGATGGGGGTCAGAAGGACGCTAAGCAATAAAAGAATATATTCAAGGGAGTGCTGGTATGATTTAGCAATTGGTTCTCCCACACCCCAGTGTATCTATCATGCCATACACTTTATAATTTTCTCTGAATCATTCACATTTTTCCTTCTTTTTTCTTTTTAAAAAAATTATATATTTATTTTATGTCCATCCATTTGTATAAGTATATTTCCAAGTTACAAAATTTCCCTCTCCTTCCTACCCCCCCCTCAGTAAGGAACAGTCATGTTACCATTTTACTTATTTCGTTAAATATATTTACAAATTAGTCAATTTTTGGCATGAGGAATTAGGATTAAGGGAAAGAGATGCAGAAGAGGTAGTTTTTATAAAGTGTTCATTAGATTTGATAGGGTTTTTTTTTCTGCATGTTTTGTTTTGTTTTGTTTAGTTTTTCTCTGGTTGGGAATAATATACATCCTTACCAATGTAATACAGTTGTCCTAGCTCTCTGAATTGTTGGTAGTAGTTGCATCCATCAAGGTTGTTCATCTCATAATGATATTGATGTGTACATTGTTCTCTTGGTTCTACTCCTTTAGCTCAGCATCAGATCCTGTAAGTCATTCCTTGCTTCTCTAGTGTCCAACCTTCATGGTTTCTTATAGAACAATAATATTCCATAGCATTCATGGACCATAACTTGTTTAACCATTCCCCAATTGATGGGCATCCTCTCAATTTCCAATTCTTCGCCACTACCAAAAGAGCTGCTATGAATATTTTGGAATATGTAGGATTTTTCTCATTTTTACAATTTCTCCTGGTTATAGTCCTAGAATTGGAATTGCTAGGTCCAAGGGTATAAGCAAGTTTATTGCTCTTTGGGCATAGTTCCATATTGCCCTCAAGAAAGGTTGGATCCATTCATTATTCCACCAGCAATGCATCAGTGTCCCAATCCTCCCACAACCTTTCCAACATTGTTCTTCCCTTTTTCCTGTGAGATGATACTTCATGGTTGTTTTAATTTGCATTTCTCTAATCAATAGTGATTTTGAGCATTTTTTCATATGATTAGATATAGCTTTAATTTCTTCATTTGAAAATTGTCTGTTCATATCCTTTGACCATTGATCAATTGGGAAATGGCATGACCTTACAAATTTGACACAATTTTCTATTTATTTTAGAAATGAAACCTTTACCAGAATTCCTGGTTGTGAAGATTATTTTCCAGCTTTCTGCTTTTCTTCTAATGTTGGCAGCATTGATTTTATTAGTGAAAAACCTTTTAAACTTAATATAGTCAAAATCATTCATTTTGCACATTATAATGCACCCTGATTTCTGTTTTTCATAAACTTATCCCTTTCCCATAGATCAGATAGATAATTTTTGGTCTATTAATTTATCTATAATATTGCTCTTTATGTCTAAATCTTGCCCATTTTGACCTTTTTTTTTGGTATAGGGTGTGAGATGGGGATCTATGCCTAGTTTTTACCATATTATTTTCCTGTTTTCCCAACAATTTTTGTCAAATACTGAGTTCTTATCCCAGAGGTTGATGTCTTTGGGTTAGTTAAATAGTAGATTGCTGTAGTAATTTACTAGTTTCTCTTGAACCTATCCTAATCCACTGATCCATTACTCTTATTTCTTAACCAATACCAGGCAGTTTTGATGACTGCTGCTTTATAGTATAGTTTGAAATCTGGTAGAGTAGGGCCACCTTCCTTTTCATTTTGTTTTATCAGTTCCCTTGCTATTCTTACCCTTCTGTTGCTCCAGATGAATTTTGTTACTATTTTTCTAGCTCAGTAAAGTAATTATTTGGTAGTTTGATTGGTATGACACTGAATTAATAATTTAATTTGTGTAGAATTGTCATTTTTATTATATTAGCTAGAACTTACCATGAGCATTTGACATTTTACCAATTATTTAGATCTGACTTCATTTGGGTGAGGAGAACTTTATAACTGGGTTCTTACAGCTTCTGGGTTTGTCTGGGGAGGTAGAATCCCAAGTATTTGATGTTGCCTATAGTTATTTATTATCTTTCTGTCTCTTGTTCTTGGATTTTATTGTTGATATATAGAAATGCTAATGATTTATGTGGGTTTATTTTATATCCTGCTACTTTGCTGAATTTGTTGTTTCAAGATTTTTTTTATTCTTTGTTGATTTTCTTTTTCTTAAATTTATTTAAGGCATGGGGTTAAATGACTTGCCCAAGGTCACACAACTAGGCAATTATTAAATGTCTGAGCCTGGATCTGAACTCAGATCCTCCTGATTCCAGGGCCGGTGCTCTATCCACTGTGCAACCTGGCTTAAATAAAATTTTAGCAATAAAACTACAGCAAGTAATTACCAGGATAATACACCCCGATCAGGCTGGATCTATGCCAGGAAGGCAGGGATGGTTCAACATTAGGAAAACATTCAGTTTAATTAAACATATCAATAGTAAAACCAACAGAAATCATATGATTATCTCAATAGATGCTGGAAAGGCCTTTGATAAACTACAACATCCATTTCTGTTAAAAATACTAGAAAGTTTAGGGATAAATAGAATTTTCCTTAACAATATCATCTGCAAAGAGTGAAAACTTTGCTTCCTCAATGTTAATTCTGATTCCTTTAATATCTTTTTCTTCTCTTATTGCTACTGCTAGCATTTCTAATACTATATTGAATAGTAATGGTAATAATGGGCATCCTTGTTTCACCCCTGAATTTATTGGAAATGCTCTGAATTTATTACCATTAAATGTAATATTTGTTGATGCTTTAGATAGTTACTAATTATTATTTTAAGGAAAACTCCATTTATCC
The DNA here is from genome assembly GCF_037893015.1 of Macrotis lagotis. Taxonomy (NCBI): domain Eukaryota; kingdom Metazoa; phylum Chordata; class Mammalia; order Peramelemorphia; family Peramelidae; genus Macrotis; species Macrotis lagotis. The sequence continues at coordinate 253,306,604 of NC_133666.1, forward strand.
CTAAACTTTCTAGTATTTTTAACAGAAATGGATGTTGTAGTTTATCAAAGGCCTTTCCAGCATCTATTGAGATAATCATATGATTTCTGTTGGTTTTACTATTGATATGTTTAATTAAACTGAATGTTTTCCTAATGTTGAACCATCCCTGCCTTCCTGGCATAGATCCAGCCTGATCGGGGTGTATTATCCTGGTAATTACTTGCTGTAGTTTTATTGCTAAAATTTTATTTAAGATTTTTACATTAATATTCATTAAGGAAATTGGTCTATAATTTTCTTTGTCTGCTTTGGTTCTTCCTGGTTTAGGTATCAGCACCCTGTTGGTGTCATAAAAGGAATTTGGCAGAATTTATTCCTCTCCTATTTTTTAAAAATAGTTTATGAAGAATAGGAATTAATTTTTCCTTAAATGTTTGGTAGAATTCACTTGTAAATCCATTTGGACCTGGATACTTTTTCTTATGTAGTTTATTGATGATTTCTTCAATTTCCTTTTCTGAAATGGGGTTATTTAAGTAATTTATTTCCTCTTCTGTTGATCTGGGCAGTTTGTATTTTTGTAAATATTCATCCATTTCACTCAAATTGTTCAATTTATTGGCATATAGTTTGGCAAAGTAGCTCTGAATTATCTCTTTCTTTTCCTCCTCATTGATGGTTAGTTCATCCTTTTCATTTTTGATATTGGTAATTTGGTTATCTTCTTTTTTTTAAAATCAGATTAACCAGAGGTTTGTCTATTTTACTGGATTTTCATAAAACCAAATCTTAGGTTTATTTATGAGATCAATGGTTTTCTTGCTTTCTGTTTTATTAATCTCTCCCTTGACTTCCAGAATTTCTAATTTGGTATTTAATAGGGGTTGTTTAATTTGATCTTTTTCTAGCTTTTTTAGTTGCATACCCAGTTCATTGATCTCTTCTTTCTCTATTTTATTCATATAGGCATTTAGAGATATAAAGTTTCCCCTCAAAACTGTCTTTGCTGCATCCCATAAATTTTGGTATGATGCCTCATTATTATCATTTTCTTGGATATAATTATTGATTATTTCTATAATTTGCTGTTTGATTCACCCATTATTTAATATTAAATCATTCAATTTCTGACTAATTCTTGGTTTATCTTTCCCTTACTCTTTATTACATGTAATTTTTATTGCATCATGATCTGAGAAGTGTGTATTTATTGTTTCTGCCTTTCTGCATTTGATTTTAAAGTTTTTGTGTCCTAGTATGTGGTCAATTTTGGTGAAGGTGCCATGTACTGTCAAGAAAATGGTATTCTTTTCTATCCTCATTAAGTTTTCTCCAGAGGTCTCTCATATCTAAGCTTTATAAGATTTCCTTTACCTTCTTAACTTCCTTCTTGTTTATTTTTTTGTTAGATTTATCTATTTCTGAGAGAGGGAGATTGAGGTCTCACATTATTAAAGTATTGCTATCTATTTCTTCTTATAATTCACTCAGCTTTTCCTCTAGAAATCTGCATGCTACACCACTGGGTGCATATATGTTTAGTAGTTATATAGCTTTATTACCAATGGTGCCTTTTAAGAAGAAGTAACTTCCTTCCTTATCCCTTTTAATGAGATTGATTTTTGTTTTTACTTTGTCTGAGATTAGGATCACTACCCCAGATTTTTTTACTTCAGCTAGGGCATAATATATTTTTCTCCAACCTTTTCCCTTACCCTTTGTGTATCTCTTTGTTTCAAATGCTCTTTGTGTCAGGAAGTTCTGTAAGTCCTGTATTTCATTGAACATCCATCTTTTTCCCTGACAGTATGTGCTGAATTTTAGTTATTCTAGTTATTCCATTCCTTCAGTGTTGAGACTGATAGGTCCTGTGTTAGTCTAATTGTGTCCCCTTTGTATTGGAATTGCTTTCTTTTTGCCCTGCTTTCAATATTCTCTCTTTTATTTGAGGGTTCTGGAATTTGGCTATTACTGCCTTGGAGTTTTTATCCTGAGATTTCTTTCTGGAGGGGTTCTGTGGATTCTTTCAATTGTTATGTTGTTATCTTGCTATAGTGGATTGGGGCAGTTTTCCCTAATAATTTCCTACATGATGTTTTCCTGGTTCTTTTGTTGGTCCAGGCTTTCTGGTAGTGCAATGATTCATAGATTGTCTCTCCTGGCTCTGTTTTCCAGGTCATTCCTTTTCCCTAGAAGGTACTTTACACATCTTTTTCAATTTTTTTCAGTCTTTTTATTTTGTTTGATGGAAACTTGTAGTCTTGTAGATTCATTAGTTTCTAACTGTTCAATGCTAATTTTTAGGATTTTATTTTCTCCAATTATCTTCTGTGTTTCCTTTTCCAGTTGGTTATTTTTACTTTTAATGAAGTTGATTTCTTTGGTCAACTTGTCATAATTTTCCTGCATGACTTTCATTTTTTTCCCCATTTTTCTTCTTCCTCTTTTCTTTATCATTTCTTTTTTAAGCTCTTCAATGAGCTTTTGTATTTGATTGCAAATTATAGACTGTTTTTATAATTCTCTTGGGAGTGATTTTTCACAACTTTCTTCTTCAGCCATGGCATTGCTATCATCTTTATCTGTGAAGTATTTTTCTATAGAGAATGCTCTTTTAGCTTTTTTGTTTATTTTTCTTCTTACAGTTCTGTTCTTGGGGTATATGGAGTATAGATCCAAGCTTTTATTTTGCTGGGGCTGGGTCTGATCCCTGACTTCTTGTAGGCCAAGATGTTTCCTATGCAGTCCAGGATTTACCTTTGCAGTGGCTTGTTTCCTCCTTTATGTCCAAGTTCTGACTTAACACAGGATTGTTTCTGACCCAGTCCAGTCTTTTACCCTGGTGCTCTCAGGGTTCAGACTTTGTTTAGGGTTGGGATCCTCCCTGTTGACTTGCTATCTAGCTGCTATTAAGCTGTCAGGACCTGGATTACAGTATGGCTTAAAGCCTCCTGCTGGCTTTCCCCACTTTCCTACCTCCTGGACTTTACTTCCCCTTTTTACTCCAAAGAGACAGACCTTCACTGAAGGTCCTCCATGATATCTCCAGTTGAAAACTTATTTGAATCTTCTCTTTTTCTTGCTGGGATCTGTAGTGTGTATGTCAGAGTAGAGGCTTCATTTATCTTTGGTAGGGGAAGGCTCCATGAGCAGGTTAAATCTACCCCGGAAGTTGCAACCTTTTCCTTCCTTCCTTCCTTCCTTCCTTCCTTCCTTCCTTCCTTCCTTCCTTCCTTCCTTCCTTCCTTCCTTCCTTCCTTCCTTTCTTTCTTTCTTTCTTTCTTTCTTTCTTTCTTTCTTTCTTTCTTTCTTTCTTTCTTTCTTTTCTTTCTTTCTTACTTTTGGCATGGAGAGGGTGTTAAGTGACCTGCTCAGAGCTCCACACCTAGTAAATTTCTGAGGTCAAATCTGAACTCAAGTCCTCCTGACCCCAAGGCTGGGTGCTCTATCCATTGCTCCACCTAACTGCCCCCAGGAGCTTACATTCTAATGAAGGAAGACTACATAAAAAAGGAATTGATATATTTATTGACTTCAATATTTCAGAGATATTGCATTCACTACTTCTGACTCATACAAGTCATGACTGTTTAGTCAGTGATACTTCCTGAGTTTCTGTGATCTTTAATATTGACAATACCTTAACCTTCTTAAAATGCACATAAAGGTGTGAATCCAGGGGTGAGAATTTCAAGCATTATGGGTAGATTTGGGCACCTGGAGGCTTTCTTTCTTCCTCAGGTCATACCACAAAAGTGATATATTGGAAAGAGTACTTTGTCTAGAGTCAGATCACACCTGTGTAATCTTGACCAAGTAGCAACTTTTATATTCCTCAGTTTCCTCATCTATAAAATAAGGCAGTTGTACTAGATGATTTCTAAAGTATCTTCCAATTTTATATCTATGGTCTTATGATCCTAAGTTTTGAGAACTGGTATAAGAATATTGAGGGAGAGAAAATCAAATTTGCTACTGATAACCTTGGAGAAGTTTGGCCTATGATGACTCCAGGGAAACTTAGGAGCAACATGAAGAATCTAATTGATAATCAACATGAAATATCCTCCTCACATTCTCCTCCTATAGACTTTTTTTTAAGGTAATGGGGTTAAGTGACTTGCCCAAGGCCACACAGCTAGGTAATTATTAAGTGTCTGAGGCTGGACTTGAACTCAGGTACTCCTGACTCCAGGGGCCGTGCTTTATCCACTGCACTACCTAGCTGCCCCCTCCTATAGACTTTTGAACCTTTTCCAACTTGACCTAGTTAAGCTGAGCTGTAACCACATAGAGGGTATTGCTCCATTTGGATGAAAATTGCTTTGATTTGTGCTATGACTCAGATTTTTCATCAGTAAGGTTTCATCTATGTATTTGTTAAAAACCATGCAATATCCTCAAA